>NC_073696.1:138058998-138205070 GCF_029784165.1 Wyeomyia smithii
CTGTCTGTCTGTCTGTCTGTCTGTCTGTCTGTCTGTCTGTCTGTCTGTCTGTCTGTCTGTCTGTCTGTCTGTCTGTCTGTCTGTCTGTCTGTCTGTCTGTCTGTCTGTCTGTCTGTCTGTCTGTCTGTCTGTCTGTCTGTCTGTCTGTCTGTCTGTCTGTCTGTCTGTCTGTCTGTCTGTCTGTCTGTCTGTCTGTCTGTCTGTCTGTCTGTCTGTCTGTCTGTCTGTCTGTCTGTCTGTCTGTCTGTCTGTCTGTCTGTCTGTCTGACTGACTTCACTACACTTTCACTTTTTTTTCTGTCAAGACGCTCGAACAGAAGTGAATAAATTTGAACATGGCATCCAAGCCTTTTGAGCCAAATAAGTTTTTGGGGTTGAGGAAGAAAATAGCAAGAATTCATAAAGACATAGCTTTTCTAAAGCAATGTGTCAAATATCGACTGACTCCCAAATGTCATGAGATTAAAATTAGAACTTTAACTCCTCCTTTTCTCATTAAGAAGAGGGAATTGGAATGGATAAAAAATAGTATAAATCTTCATTATAGTAAATTAAATTCAGTCACTTTAGAGTGCTACTCCCTTCATTTAAAACTGGCTAAAGAGTTTCCCTTTGGATTCCCAGAATTCCTAACCAAAGTAAAAGTTGCAGAACAGTGTGAGGGGGAAAGAAAACGAAAATTGGGTGCAAAAAAGATTAACCAGTTGTTTTTACGAAATAAGAGTAGTAAAAAGACAACTAAGATAAAATATATAGAAAATTTTGTGGTCAATCGATCTTCGTGTGAATTTTCACAACAGCAACAAAATCTTTTGAACAAATGCCTCAATTTTGCTGTTTCTTCTAAACCAAATGTTGAACAGACAATCATTGATGTTGAAAGTGGGATGGGTAGTTGAAATTTTTCCACCGCACAAATTAGTGAAGTGCGCACATCCTTCTTGGATAATTTAAAAAATGTCCACGTCTTGTAAATAAAAGCACAGACTTACAGACAATCAAAGAATTGCGTAATAAACCTGTCTTCTACTTAAATGCTGATAAGGGGAATAAAATTGTTATTTTGAACAAAAATGATTACGATCAACAAATGATGGAGAAAATTAATAATGGCCCATACAGGCAACAGAGAGTCAACCCCCTTGCCGACATGGTGAAAAATTTTGAAAAAACTATCAAAGAATGCCAACCTATTTTTGGTGACGCTTTGAAAAATCTTCGTGTTTCAAACCCTTCTCTTTCTAGAATAAAGGGTCTCCCTAAAGTACATAAACCTGGTAATGAAATGAGAGAAATCGTTTCTGCGGTGGGGGCACCAACAGAAAAATTGGCAAAATGGTTAGTCAAGGAATTTCAATCGATGCCGAACAAAGTTTCTAGTCGATCTGTTAAGAGCACAGGAGATTTTGTTGAAAATTTAAAATCATCGGAAGGCATCAACACTGGCGAGATAATGGTTTCTTTTGATGTCACAGCACTTTTTCCGAGTGTTCCAGTGAAAGAAGCTATAAATCTTTTGGAAGATTGGCTTCTCTCCCAACAATGTGACAACCCTTGGAAAACTAAAGTACGCAGTTACTTGAAGTTAACTCGACTTTGCATGGAAGACAATTATTTTTCATTTCGTGGGAAATTTTACAAACAAACAAAAGGAGCATCGATGGGGAATCCTCTTTCACCTTTCTTATGTGAGCTTTTTATGGCACATTTGGAAAATAAACTAAATGAAAAAGACTGCTTACCAGATCGTTGGTGGAGGTATGTTGATGATATTTTTTGTATTTTACAACAGGGGACCTTGGAGAGTTTTTTGGGAATTTTGAATGGTATTCATAAAAATATCCAGTTCACTTTGGAAATTGAACAAAACAACAGGCTTCCATTTTTAGATGTAGTCGTTGTTAAAAACTCCAACCACTTTGAATTCAAAATCTTAAGGAAACCCACACATACTGAGTAAAACGAAATGGAATATATTTTTGATATTGGTGAGCAGAATGGATATAATAGAAGAACTATACAAGCCATTTATGATAAAAAGAAACGAATCCAACATAGGAAATCTCACACAACACTCACTCCGCTAACAGAAGATCGGAAAAGAGTAGTGGTTGAATATGACGTCAATTTTACACGTCAACTTCGTAAAAAATTTGAAAATTTAGAAAATTTGGTATCGATATTATCTACAGTAGTAGAAATAATCAAATTAAAACAAAGTTGGGGTCTACTAAAGACACTATTGACAAATTACATAGGGCGGGTGTTTATAAAGTTGCATGTCCACATTGTGATAAGGTTTACATTGGCCAAACAAAAAGAAATTTAGACATCCGGTTTAAGGAACATACTTCAGAACTTGTAAAGGCTAAGAAAGACTCAGAAAAAGGAATAACTCACCATTTCAGATCCAAAATAGCCGAACATATATTTCATGAAGATCACGCTATGACTACCGACAACATTAGTCTAGTTCGATCAGTAACATCCCCTTGGAAATTAGATGTCGCAGAAAGTTTAGAAATTTTCAAACAAAACCCAGCTACCCTGCTCAATAGAGATCAGGGTAATCATTTCTCTTGGCTTTTTAAATTTCTACCGAAAACTCCTCGACAAGGCATGGATCACCAGGCCGCACATTTCTCTACCTAACTCAAGTAGTTTACGTTCTCTGAGTCAAAATTTGCCCCATTCGTTTAGCTACTTAGGTATAAAATTCTTGGGGTTCCGCTATTTTCTCCACAGTCCAAATGAATAAAGTGAAAATGAAATACACCAAGCCCAAATGCTGTAAACCCTTTCCTGATCATCGGTGCTCATCAAGCTTACGCAAATTCAACGAAAACGCTATTGCAAAATTAAAAATATGGAACAGTCAAGCTCATTTTAATACGTCTTTATCAATTTGTGATTCGTGTAGTTGGAATAATAGTCAAGCCACCATTCATCCCTTCGTTGTTTACTATTCAGAATCTGGAACACTTAAGAATATCAGCTTCATCATAACATCGTAAGTACTCCATCATGATTTTTTTTTTAATAGGGGGATTTATTAGTAGCTTAAGTATTTATGATAAATATTAGTAAATAGTGAGTATGTGTGTCCAATCACAAATGGTGACTTCTCAACACTGTTAGAAATTTGTAATTTTAATTGTTAGGATTTGTTTGCTTTCGCAATTAGGACTTATCATTCGTAGGGATTTAAACCTACTTGTCAAGAAAGGAAAGTAAATTTACAACTAACTGCTAACTTATTGGCTATAAAGAGAGCTTATCGTAGCAATTGAGGATTGCAACGATTTTTGTCGAAAATTGTTAATAATTTTATTTGACATAGCTTCTAATGATGACACCCCGTTAAACATACAGACGCGAGGCATACGGACGCGAGGCATAGTACGCTAGGCATAATGGACGGCAGGCATACGGAAACGAGGCATATGGACGCGAGGCCGAATGGACGCGAGGCCGAATGGACGCGAGGCCGAATGGACGCGAGGCCGAATGGACGCGAGGCCGAATGGACGCGAGGCCGAATGGACGCGAGGCCGAATGGACGCGAGGCCGAACGGACGCGAGGCCGAATAAACGCTAGGCCGAAAGGACACAAGGCCAAGGGGAAGTGATATGGAATGTGTTATTATCGTCATCATCAACACAGCATTCGATAACATGTATTTCGCTTCAAAGTGTCATTTAAAAGGCAATACACTCGCGGCCTTCGGCCGACTCGCTGTCCGAGCGAATGCTGTCCTTACTCGCTACCGCTCGTTCGGACTTAGCTAACCGCTAACTAACTTAACCGCTCGTTCGGACTTAACTAACTTAACTAACTCTGTTTGAGTAGACCTAGCAAACCAGTAGATCAGTCGTTTGGGTGCGAGAGCCCGCCGCTTCCGACGGCGGGTCGGCGGCCGGCTCGGACTGCGGAAACCACGGCGGCTTAGTGCCGCCTCGTTTCCTTGCCCTCGATTATGCGTCTTCGCCGCATGATTTCAAGAAAGGTATTATACCCAACTTAAACTCTTTAGGAATATAATAACACCTGAACTACATAATTGGATATCATGCGATCGTACAACATCGCATTCGGCCTCGCGTCCATTCGGCCTCGCGTCCATTCGGCCTCGCGTCCATTCGGCCTCGCGTCCGTTATGCCTTGTGGCAGTATGCCTCGTATCCATTATGCCTCACATCCATTATGCCTCGCGTCTGTATGCCTAGCATACTATGCCTACCATCCATATGCCTAGCGTCCATATGCCTCGTGTCCCGTCCCCCTTCTAATGGTTCAACACCAGTAAGTCTATGTAATTCGAGTGTACCAAACCAAGGAGGACGCTTCAAAATCATTTTCAGAATTTTATTCTACATCCTTTGGAGCGTTTTCTTCCTTGTTGAACAGCAACTTGACCAGATCGGTACAGCATAAAGCATTGCTGGTCTAAAAATTTGTTTGCAAATCAAAAGTTTGTTCTTTAAACAAAGTTTAGAATTCCTGTTAATGAGAGGATATAAACATCTCGTATATTTGATGCACTTGGCTTGTATACTCTCAATGTGCTCTTTGAAAATAAGTTTTTTATCATAAATTAGTCCCAAGTACTTAACCTTGTCAGACCAACTTATAATAACCCCATTCATCTTGACAACGTCATTATTGTTTGGCTTGAGGAAAGAAGCCCTAGGCTTATGCAGAAAAATTATCATTTGAGTTTTAGATTTTCCACTTTTGCAAGTAGGAAGAAAAAATATCTAAACTTTTCTGCAATCGACTGCATATGACACAAAGGCTTTTTTCCTTTTACGGAAATGCTTGTGTCATCGCAGAACAATGACTTTGTGCATCCTGGAGGCAAATCAGGAAGATCTGAAGTGAATATGTAATACAGGACTGGGCCCAAGACAGAACCTTGAGGCACACCTGCTCTGAAAGGAAATCTATCAGATTTTGAATTCTGATAGACAACCTGCAGAGTTCGATCAGTAAGATAATTTTTCAAAATTTTGATTAGGAAAATTGGAAAACTAAAAGTTTGCAATTTCGCAATCAAACCTTTATTCCAAACACTGTCGAATGCTTTTTCTATGTCTAAAAAGAGCAGCTCGAGTGGAATAACCTTTAGATTTGTTAGCTCGTATCATATTAGTAACTCTAAGCAATTGATGAGTTGTGGAATGCCCATGGCGAAATCCAAACTGTTCATTTGCAAAAATTGAATTTTCGTTGATATGTGACATCATTCGGTTAAGAATAATTCTCTCAAACAGTTTACTTATTGAAGAAAGCAAACTGATTGGTCGGTAACTTGAAACTTCAGCTGGATTCTTATCCGGTTTTAAAATTGGAGTAATTTTCGCATTTTTCCATACTTTGGGAAAATATGCAATTTTGAAGCAGCAATTGAAAATTTTCACTAAAAATTCCATTGTGCTCTCAGGGAGATGTTTGATTAGTATATTAAAGATTCCATCGTCACCAGGTGCTTCCATATTTTTGAAATTTTTAATAATTGATTTAATCTCATTCAAGTTAGTTTCAATTATTTCTGCAGGTAAAAAATTCTGGGAAGAAAATAAATCAAATTGACGTGTGACTTCATTTTCAATTGAACTCACAAAATCCAAATTTGAGTTATGAACACTCTCAAACTGCTGAGCAAGTCTTCGAGCCTTTTGTTCATTGGATACAAGAAAACTTTCACCATCTTTTAAAACTGGAATAGGCTTTGAAGGTTTCTTAAGAATCTTCGACAACTTCCAAAAGGGTTTTGAATATGGTTTCAATTTTTCAACTTTAGTCTCAAAATTTTGATTTCTCTTTCTGTAAATCTTCATAAATAGTTTTAAAAACAGGGTCACGAGAACGTTGATATTGACGTCTGCGGACGTTTTTTAAACGAATTAAAAGTTGAAGATTTTCGTCAATTATTAATGAATCAAATTTCACTTGAGCCTTTAGAACAGAATACTTCCTGGCATCAACAATTGCACATTTTAATGCTTCTAAAGCGGAATCAATATTCACTTCGTTTTGCGAATCAAGCTCATTATTGAAATTTCTCTCAATATGAGTTTTGTATCTTTCCCAATTAGCCTTGTTATAATTAAAACGGAGCTCATAGGGCTTAAAACTGATTCATGTGATAAAGAAAAAGTTATTGGAAGATGGTCAGAATCAAAGTCAGCATGTGTGATCAAATCACTACATACGTGACTTTGATCTGTTAGCACCAGATCAATTGTTGAAGGGTTTCTTACAGAAGAAAAGCATGTAGGACTATTCGGAGACAAAATAGAATAGTATCCTGAAGAACAATCATTGAATGAAATTTTGCCATTTGAATTACCTTACCAAACAGTCCCAAGCCGTGGTGTGGCCTTTGCTGTACGTAAGAGTCGTCTCCATTCCACTCGGTCCATGGCTGCAGTTCGCCACCTCTGCAATCTGCGTAGGGTCCGCAGGTCGTCTTCCACCTGATCGATCCACCTTGCCCGCTGTGCACCTCTCCGTCTCGTCCCTGACGGATTGGTTTCAAGAACCATCTTTATCGGGCTGTCGTCTGACATCCTTACAACATGCCCAGCCCACCGCAACCTGCCTATCTTAGCGGTGTGAACGATAGATGGCTCCCCAAGCAGCTCCTGCAGTTCGTGGTTCATTCGCCTTCTCCACACTCCGTTTTCCATCTGCAGTCCACCGAAGATGGTACGCAACACCTTCCGCTCGAAGACCGCAAGGGCGCGTTGGTCCTCCACAAGCATAGTCCATGTCTCATGCCCGTAGAGGACTACCGGTCTGATCAGCGTCTTGTAGATGGTTAACTTGGTGCGGCGACGAATTCTACTCGATCGGAGCGTCCTCCGGAGACCAAAGTATGCACGATTTCCTGCCATAATGCGCCGTTGAATTTCTCTGCTGGTATCGTTGTCGGCAGTTACCAGTGAGCCCAGATACACGAACTCATCAACCACCTCGATTTCATCACCACCAATTTGAACTCGAGGTGGGAGGTTAGCAACAGAGGACCAAACATGCGTCACTGGTACGCTTGGAGAATTTTGTTTTGAAACTTGTTTTAATTGGAAAATTGAATTTTGTTTACCTTGCCTTGCCTTAACAATTGCTAAACGGACTGGGCATTGATAAAAATTCGACATATGGTTGCCGTTACAATTCGCACAGCGAAAATTTTTACTCTCTTTCACAGGACATGTGTCCTTTTTGTGGGAAGAGTCTCCACAAATCAGGCATTTTTGGTCCATGTTACAGAACCTTGAGCCATGGCCGTAACGTTGGCAAATACGGCATTGGGTGATATGCTTTTCACCTCCACCAAACTTCCTATAAGCTTCCCATTTTATACTCCATCATGATACTGTTGCGGTTCAGGTGTTCATTGCCAAATTAATGAGTTTTTTGAAAACAACAATAGAGTTGAAAAAAGCTATATTAATGTCTGATGGAGCTGCCTCACAATATAAAAATAGAAAAAAACTTTGCAAGTTCAAAACAAAATATAACGTCGATGCAGAGTGGCATTTTTTTGCGACTTCTCATGGTAAAGGCCCGTGTGATACGATTTGTGTCATATTAAAACGAATGGCATCCCATTACAAGCGCAAATCAATTGTATGATTGGTCTAATCAGAAAAATAATAAAAATTCATCAAAAATGTCGTTTAGTTGGGTATAATATGAAGAATATGAACAAGGAGTAACAGAATGGAGCAATATTTTCAAAAAATCTATAATAAAGGCTGACACACAAAAGTATTACTCTTTCGTTCCGATTTCAGAAAATAAGATACAAACGAAGCTGTTTTCAAAAGATGACGAATTATTTACTTATGTTGTATGTAAAATATAAGGTGAAACTAGTTCTGTAAACTATCTATGTCATAAAAAAAATATGTTCTCAAGATAATAAAACTCGAAAATAAATATTTGATTCTTATATATATTTATATCACTTAGAACATTTAACTCTTTTCTTGAGAACCGTTTGCCCAATCGTTTTGTTGTCAAAGAATGAATTGTATATTGAAGTAAAATACTTCTCTCAGGAAGTTCGGCTACATAGGGATGTGAAATGAAAATCTAAAACCGAAAAAAGTGAAAAATATGTCCAATTTCAAATGCTAATAAACCGATTAGTATTCGATGGATTTCCTTCGTTCTTGCAGCAATAGATTGGAAAATCTTCTAAGATTCTTCCCAAAATAAGATAATTGTAATTTTATTATTCACACTATTGTACTATTGAAAATAGTCAAGCCTTGTCAAAACGAAAATTTCGACCCCTGATTGGTCGTTATATGCTTGCTTCCCAAGCACGGTCGACAGAATCATATACCTTGCAATTGAAAACATGCTATTTGGCCTATATAAGAGCCTGTTTCAGCCGGAGCCGCTCATAATAGTTCTGAACAGCGACGACAGCAGTCCTCCCTTAGCAGCAGTGGGTACCATCGATAGCGGAAGCGGCCACAACTGTGGCTTGGCTGTGGATAGGCCAGCGTATAGCGGCCACAACTGTGGCATAGCGTAGCATCAGACAGCGACAACAGCAGTCGTCCTTCCTCAGCAGCAGCACTAGCCCTGTGGTTGGTCACCACGTCTCAGGAGCAGCGCGGTTTTTCTCAGCGTGTGTCGCCAGACAGCCATTATTCCCCCCGTGTTGGGGCAGCATAATGATTGCCATCAGGAAATCCAGTTTCGGAAATCAAAATGCCTTTTTGAAGGCAAATAAACAAGTCATTGAAAGTTAATAATTTTTGTCAACGCAAGCAAGCATTCTGTGTTGCATCCCAGCAATTTAAATTTGTCGCACCCGTTTAATTTACTGAATGTGAAATAGCTTCCACAGTGCATGTTGTCCGTGTATCTTATTTCCCCCAATGTTAGGGCAGCTCAAAGGTTGTAATTAGCAACCGATTTTGAACCACACCATGCTTTTTTCAAGGCAAATAAAAAATAATTGAAGGTTAATAATTTTCTGGCATCAACACAAGCAGACATTCTGTGCGGGATGCAATCAAATTCTGTTGTAGTTGTCTAATTTTTACTTTCACTTTATTTAGTAAACCCCCCACTGTAGGGGCAGCGCAAAGGCTGCGATCAGCATAACCGACATTGAATAATAAATTTCCCTGTTAGTACGCCTTCA
Organism: Wyeomyia smithii; assembly: GCF_029784165.1. Taxonomy (NCBI): domain Eukaryota; kingdom Metazoa; phylum Arthropoda; class Insecta; order Diptera; family Culicidae; genus Wyeomyia; species Wyeomyia smithii. The sequence continues at coordinate 138,068,172 of NC_073696.1, forward strand.
CAAAAGCAGTTAGTCCGACTATGCAGAGCTAATATGAAGTCGATTCAATCAATCAGCATAAACAGAATTTCGTCATCTCCCAGCTGCCAAGTTGCAACATGATGCAACACGCAACAGCGAGCAAACGAAATCGCTTGATGTTACAAACCGCAATAAGATACGGGTTAAAACCGTTGCGTGTGTGAGAGCACCATCGGTGTTTATTCGCTGGATACACTATCTCTATACTGTCTACTGAACGCAATAATCTGCTTACATGCGACACGGGGACGGGAACATTTTCTTCAACCAAGCTGCACAACACGACACAAAACATGTTATTTTGTTGCTTCAATGAGAGTGCTATCGGTCCGGCTCGACAAGAAATCATTTTTGTGCATCCGTGCTACGAAACTGAGGAAAAACTTTAGAAACTGAAAAAAGAGGTGGAGCTTATCAAATGATCGCTATATCATTCCACCACGTACGTGAAATAATTCATTCCTATTTTCATCCCTATATAAGAGCCTGTTTTAGTCCAAGCCGCTCATAACAGTTCTGAACAGCGACGACAGCAGTCCTCCCTTAGCAGCAGTGGGTACCATCGATAGCGGAAGCGGCCACAACTGTGGCTTGGCTGTGGATAGGCCAGCGTATAGCGGCCACAACTGTGGCATAGCGTAGCATCAGACAGCGACAACAGCAGTCGTCCTTCCTCAGCAGCAGCACTAGCCCTGTGGTTGGTCACCACGTCTCAGGAGCAGCGCGGTTTTTCTCAGCGTGTGTCGCCAGACAGCCATTATTCCCCCCGTGTTGGGGCAGCATGATGATTGCCATCAGGAAATCCAGTTTCGGAAATCAAAATGCCTTTTTGAAGGCAAATAAACAAGTCATTGAAAGTTAATAATTTTTGTCAACGCAAGCAAGCATTCTGTGTTGCATCCTAGCAATTTAAATTTGTCGCACCCGTTTAATTTACTGAATGTGAAATAGCTTCCACAGTGCATGTTGTCCGTGTATCTTAATTCCCCCAATGTTAGGGCAGCTCAAAGGTTGTAATTAGCAACCGATTTTGAACCACACCATGCTTTTTGAAGTAGAATACTTCTCTCAGGAAGTTCGGCTACATAGGGATGTGAAATGAAAATCTAAAACTGAAAAAAGTGAGAAATATGTCCAATTTCAAATGCTAATAAATCGGTTAGTTTTCGATGGATTTCCTTCGTTTTTTTGATCAAGCATTCCAATGAACGTATGGTATTTGCTGGAGAACCATGGACAAATTAAGAAAAACGTGTATTTTCCTAAATAATTATAACTTTTCGAGCTTAAATTAGAAATAACTCGAAAACCAATGCCTTTAGAATGTTTACTACCAAGAGCTTTTTGATTCAAAATGACTCTCTGCATCTTTTAAAATCATCAGAATACAAATATTTTGAAAAATGTTTGAATTAGAATTTTCATTAAAAAAGGCGCCATCTTGTCATTTGGATCTTTGAGGCTAAATATGTAGGTCAACGGTTTGTGATCGGTAAAAAGGGTGAATTTTTTTCCAAACAAATAGGGTCTAATATTTGCAGGCCCAGAAGATAGCAAGTAATTCCTTTTCTATTACTGAATATTTCTCCTCTGTCTTCGTCAGAGTCCTTGAAGCGAAAGCAACGGGTCTATCTTTGCCTATAGGTCCTTGTGAAAGCACAGCGCCTATAGCAAAGTTACTGGCATCCGTTGTTAAGATAAACGGTTTGCCAAAGTCGGGATATTGTAAAACGTGGCTGCTTGTGAGTAGCGTTTTACACTTGTTAAAAGCCATGATGAAGTCATCTGAATGATTAATTTTCTCTCCTTTTCGCAACTGATTTGTAAGAGGTTTTACAATACGAGCAAAGTCTCGGATAAATCTTCTCTAGTATCCTATTGATCCCAAAAATCCTCGGAGCTCTGTCTCGGATTTTGGTAGTGGCCAATTTTTATATTGCTATGATTTTACCTGGGTTGGGTTTCACTCCCTCGGACGTGACAACATGTCCTAGGAAAGCTACTTATTTTCGTAAAAAATTCTGATTTATCGAGTTGTACTTGGAGGTTGAATTTTTGAAGAGCGTCGAACACTTTTCTTAGATTAATCAAATGTTCCTGCAGTACACTAAACAGACGGTACCAATCAAATCGCGTGAACGTCATCCATAACTCTCTGAAAGGTTGATGGTGCGTTTTTAAATCCAAAAGGCATTCGAACGTATTCGTATTTGCCATGATCTATCGAAAATGCAGTTTTCGGTATATCTTTTGATTCGACTTCGATCTGGTGAAATCCAGATGCGAGATCGAGAGTTGTGAAACAATTACATCTACCGAGTTTATCGAGAACTTCGGTGATGTTAGGAAGGGGGTATTTGTCATCTACTGTTTTAGAATTTTAATTTCCGGTAGTCGACGACAAGTCGCCACTATTTCAATCCAGAAGCATCCGCTTTCTTAGGTACCACCCAAATAGGTGAGGACCAAGGCGAGTTAGAGGGTCTTATAATGCTCTGATTGAGAAGTTCTCTTATCTGTTTCTGGACTTCATTTTTCAAATGGTAAGGGTATCTATAGCTTTTAGAGTGGATAGGCATATTGTCTACTGTTTCGATGCTGTGTTTTACGGCATTCGTGATACCTAGTTTTGTTTCTTTCAGGTGGAAAATCGAGTGATATTGGCTGATTAATTTTGTTAGGTGCAATATTTCCTCGCTGTTCAAATGTTCTAGTCGTAGCTGTCTCAATAGTTCGTTTTTTGTTCTGTTGTTTTGTGTGGGTGGAGGAGAAGGAAGACCGGTTTCGTAATTATTTATTTCTATTTCTGCGGCTGGTAATTCTAGTTCGATGGAGGTGTTTGATAAGTTCGAGATCATTACGGTGGCTTTCGAATTTTCGGCTGTGTATACGCCGGATAAATGAGAATTTTGTTTTGAAGTTTATAATTTTTGGATGAAAGGAAATCGCCAGACTCTTTGAGAACTTGCAAGTCTACGGGTTTCGTCTCGTGTGCATTTAATTGAATCTTAGTTGAGGCTGGATTTTTTTTAACATATTTATCCTCGTGTTTCCTAGCTTCAGTTCATTAGAGCTTGTCAGGATTTCGGCTTTCAGCTGTCTGAGAGCTTCGTAGCCTCTCAATCCGTCTAAATAAGGATGAAAGTCAAACACATAAAAAAACAAGTTTGTTCGTTTGAATATTCGGGAATGGGTTAAATTCAATAAATTTGTTTATTTTGTGTGAACCTGACACATTTCGAACCTTTACCGGGTATGTGACTCTACATTTATTCAAGTTTACGTGTTTTGTACTGATGTAGTTTTTATTCGCACCAGTATCAATTAAAAATTTAAGTTTTCCTTAGGACGTTCCTATTTCTACGTACGGAATGAAATTGTTTATGTTGTTAACTGTATTGTGGTGTCCAGCTGAAAATTTAAGTCATCTTTCGTTACGTCTACTTGTACGTTTGGGTCTGGTTGTTGATCTGGGATTGCGTCGGCGTCTTGGTTTAAATTTTCAGTCAAATCAGGATATTGGCTATGGTCTTGGTAGTAATTATAGTCAGTGTATTGGGCATGATCGTTGTATTCGTTCTGATCGTCTTCTACTACTTGGTAGTTAGGACGATTCATATAATTTACATTTCTAGAACGTATGGATGGGTCGACGTCCATTGGTTCTACTCTTGGTTTGGGAGGCTGTTGTTGTTGAAAGTTGTTCGGGGGGTTTTGTTGTCGGTACGGGTACGATTGGTTGAAGGGTTGTCGATTTATCTGTGGATTGTATGGTTGTCGGTTTTGTTGAGGGTCTAAAATTGGAGTAATTTTCGCATTTTTCCATACTTTGGGAAAATATGCAATTTTGAAGCAGCAATTGAAAATTTTCACTAAAAATTCCATTGTGTTCTCCCTGAGAGATGTTTGATTAGTATATTAAAGATTCCATCGTCACCAGGTGCTTCCATATTTTTGAAATTTTTAATAATTGATTCAATCTCATTCAAGTTAGTTTCAATTATTTCTGCAGGTAAAAAATTCTGGGAAGAAAATAAATCAAATTGACGTGTGACTTCATTTTCAATTGAACTCACAAAATTCAAATTTGAGTTATGAACACTCTCAAACTGCTGAGCAAGTCTTTGAGCCTTATGTTCATTGGATACAAGAAAACATTCACCATCTTTTAAAACTGGAATAGGCTTTGAAGGTTTCTTAAGAATCTTCGACAACTTCCAAAAGGGTTTTGAATATGGTTTCAATTTTTCAACTTTCGTCTCAAAATTTTGATTTCTCAGAAGAGTAAATCTATGTTTAATCTCTTTCTGTAAATCTTCATAAATAGTTTTAAAAACAGGGTTTTTAAACGAATTAGAAGTTGAAGATTTTCGTCAATTATTAATGAATCAAATTTCACTTGAGCCTTTGGAACAGAATACTTCCTGGCATCAACAATTGCACATTTTAATGCTTCTAAAGCGGAATCAATATTCACTTCGTTTTGCAAATCAAGCTCATTATTGAAATTTCTCTCAATATGAGTTTTGTATCTTTCCCAATTAGCCTTGTTATAATTAAAAACAGAGCTCATAGGGCTTAAAACTGATTCATGTGATAAAGAAAAAGTTATTGGAAGATGGTCAGAATCAAAGTCAGCATGTGTGATCAAATCACTACATACGTGACTTTGATCTGTTAGCACCAAATCAATTGTTGAAGGGTTTCTTACAGAAGAAAAGCATGTAGGACTATTCGGAGACAAAATAGAATAGTATCCTGAAGAACAATCATTGAATAAAATTTTGCCATTGGAATTACCTTACCAAACAGTCCCAAGCCGTGGTGTGGCCTTTGCTGTACGTAAGAGTCGTCTCCATTCCACTCGGTCCATGGCTGCAGTTCGCCACCTCTGCAATCTGCGTAGGGTCCGCAGGTCGTCTTCCACCTGATCGATCCACCTTGCCCGCTGTGCACCTCTCCGTCTCGTCCCTGACGGATTGGTTTCAAGAACCATCTTTATCGGGCTGTCGTCTGACATCCTTACAACATGCCCAGCCCACCGCAACCTGCCTATCTTAGCGGTGTGAACGATAGATGGCTCCCCAAGCAGCTCCTGCAGTTCGTGGTTCATTCGCCTTCTCCACACTCCGTTTTCCATCTGCAGTCCACCGAAGATGGTACGCAACACCTTCCGCTCGAAGACCGCAAGGGCGCGTTGGTCCTCCACAAGCATAGTCCATGTCTCATGCCCGTAGAGGACTACCGGTCTGATCAGCGTCTTGTAGATGGTTAACTTGGTGCGGCGACGAGTTCTACTCGATCGGAGCGTCCTCCGGAGACCAAAGTATGCACGATTTCCTGCCATAATGCGCCGTTGAATTTCTCTGCTGGTATCGTTGTCGGCAGTTACCAGTGAGCTCAGATACACGAACTCATCAACCACCTCGATTTCATCACTACCAATTTGAACTCGAGGTGGGAGGTTAGCAACAGAGGACCAAACATGCGTCACTGGTACGCTTGGAGAATTTTGTTTTGAAACTTGTTTTAATTGGAAAATTGAATTTTGTTTACCTTGCCTTGCCTTAACAATTGCTAAACGGACTGGGCATTGATAAAAATTCGACATATGGTTGCCGTTACAATTCGCACAGCGAAAATTTTTACTCTCTTTCACAGGACATGTGTCCTTTTTGTGGGAAGAGTCTCCACAAATCAGGCATTTTTGGTCCATGTTACAGAACTTTGAGCCATGGCCATAACGTTGGCAAATACGGCATTGGGTGATATGCTTTTCACCTCCACCAAACTTCCTATAAGCTTCCCATTTTATACTCCATCATGATACTGTTGCGGTTCAGGTGTTCATTGCCAAATTAATGAGTTTTTGAAAACAACAATAGAGTTGAAAAAAGCTATATTAATGTCTGATGGAGCTGCCTCACAATATAAAAATAGGAAAAAACTTTGCAAGTCTTTGCAAGTTCAAAACAAAATATAACGTCGATGCAGAGTGGCATTTTTTTGCGACTTCTCATGGTAAAGGCCCGTGTGATACGATTTGTGTCATATTAAAACGAATGGCATCCCATTACAAGCGCAAATCAATTGTATGATTGGTCTAATCAGAAAAATAATAAAAATTCATCAAAAATGTCATTTAGTTGGGTATAATATGAAGAATATGAACAAGGAGTAACAGAATGGAGCAATATTTTCAAAAAATCTATAATAAAGGCTGCCACACAAAAGTATTACTCTTTCGTTCCGATTTCAGAAAATAAGATACAAACGAAGCTGTTTTCAAAAGATGACGAATTATTTACTTATGTTGTATGTAAAATATAAGGTGAAACTAGTTCTGTAAACTATCTATGTCATAAAAAAAATATGTTCTCAAGATAATAAAACTCGAAAATAAATATTTGATTCTTATATATATTTATATCACTTAGAACATTTAACTCTTTTCTTGAGAACCGTTTGCCCAATCGTTTTGTTGTCAAAGAATGAATTGTATATTTTTGATCAAGCATTCCAATGAACGTATGGTATTTGCTGGAGAACCATGGACAAATTAAGAAAAACGTGTATTTTCCTAAATAATTATAACTTTTCGAGCTTAAATTAGAAATAACTCGAAAACCAATGCCTTTAGAATGTTTACTACCAAGAGCTTTTTGATTCAAAATGACTCTCTGCATCTTTTAAAATCATCAGAATACAAATATTTTGAAAAATGTTTGAATTGGAATTTTCATTAAAAAAGGCGCCATCTTGTCATTTGGATCTTTGAGGCTAAATATGTAGGTCAACGGTTTGTGATCGGTAAAAAGGGTGAATTTTTTTCCAAATAAATAGGGTCTAATATTTGCAGGCCCAGAAGATAGCAAGTAATTCCTTTTCTATTACTGAATATTTCTCCTCTGTCTTCGTCAGAGTCCTTGAAGCGAAAGCAACGGGTCTATCTTTGCCTATAGGTCCTTGTGAAAGCACAGCGCCTATAGCAAAGTTACTGGCTTCCGTTGTTAAGATAAACGGTTTGCCAAAGTCGGGATATTGTAAAACGTGGCTGCTTGTGAGTAGCGTTTTACACTTGTTAAAAGCCATGATGAAGTCATCTGAATGATTAATTTTCTCTCCTTTTCGCAACTGATTTGTAAGAGGTTTTACAATACGAGCAAAGTCTCGGATAAATCTTCTCTAGTATCCTATTGATCCCAAAAATCCTCGGAGCTCTGTCTCGGATTTTGGTAGTGGCCAATTTTTATATTGCTATGATTTTATCTGGGTTGGGTTTCACACCCTCGGACGTGACAACATGTCCTAGGAAAGCTACTTATTTTCGTAAAAAAATTCTGATTTATCGAGTTGTACTTGGAGGTTGAATTTTTGAAGAGCGTCGAACACTTTTCTTAGATTAATCAAATGTTCCTGCAGTACACTAAACAGACGGTACCAATCAAATCGCGTGAACGTCATCCATAACTCTCTGAAAGGTTGATGGTGCGTTTTTAAGTCCAAAAGGCATTCGAACGTATTCGTGTTTGCCATAATCTATCGAAAATGCAGTTTTCGGTATATCTTTTGATTCGACTTCGATCTGGTGAAATCCAGATGCGAGATCGAGAGTTGTGAAATAATTACATCTACTGAGTTTATCGAGAACTTCGGTGATGTTAGGAAGGGGGTATTTGTCATCTACTGTTTTAGAATTTTAATTTCCGGTAGTCGACGACAAGTCGCCACTATTTCAATCCAGAAGCATCCGCTTTCTTAGGTTACACCCAAATAGGTGAGGACCAAGGCGAGTTAGAGGGTCTTATAATGCTCTGATTGAGAAGTTCTCTTATCTGTTTCTGGACTTCATCTTTCAAATGGTAAGGGTATCTATAGCTTTTAGAGTAGATAGGCATATTGTCTACTGTTTCGATGCTGTGTTTTACGGCATTCGTGATACCTAGTTTTGTTTCTTTCAGGTGGAAAATCGAGTGATATTGGCTGATTAATTTTGTTAGGTGCAATATTTCCTCGCTGTTCAAATGTTCTAGTCGTAGCTGTCTCAATAGTTCGTTTTTTGTTCTGTTGTTTTGTGTGGGTGGAGGAGAAGGAAGACCGGTTTCGTAATTATTTATTTCTATTTCTGCGGCTGGTAATTCTAGTTCGATGGAGGTGTTTGATAAGTTCGAGATCATTACGGTGGCTTTCGAATTTTCGGCTGTGTATACGCCGGAATGAATGAGAATTTTGTTTTGAAGTTTATAATTTTTGGATGAAAGGAAATCGCCAGACTCTTTGAGAACTTGCAAGTCTACGGGTTTCGTCTCGTGTGCATTTAATTGAATCTTAGTTGAGGCTGGATTTTTTTTAACATATTTATCCTCGTGTTTCCTAGCTTCAGTTCATTAGAGCTTGTCAGGATTTCGGCTTTCAGCTGTCTGAGAGCTTCGTAGCCTCTCAATCCGTCGAAATAAGGATGAAAGTTAAACACATAAAAAACAAGTTTGTTCGTTTGAATATTCGGGAATGGGTTAAATTCAACAAATTTGTTTATTTTGTGTGAACCTGACACATTTCGAACCTTTACCGGGTATGTGACTCTACATTTATTCAAGTTTACGTGTTTTGTACTGATGTAGTTTTTATTCGCACCAGTATCAATTAAAAATTTAAGTTTTCCTTAGGACGTTCCTATTTCTACGTACGGAATGAAATTGTTTATGTTGTTAACTGTATTGTGGTGTCCAGCTGAAAATTTAAGTCATCTTTCGTTACGTCTACTTGTACGTTTGGGTCTGGTTGTTGATCTGGGATTGCGTCGGCGTCTTGGTTTAAATTTTCAGTCAAATCAGGATATTGGCTATGGTCTTGGTAGTAATTATAGTCAGTGTATTGGGCATGATCGTTGTATTCGTTCTGATAGTCTTCTACTACTTGGTAGTTAGGACGATTCATATAATTTACATTTCTAGAACGTATGGATGGGTCGACGTCCATTGGTTCTACTCTTGGTCTGGGAGGCTGTTGTTGTTGAAAGTTGTTCGGGGGGTTTTGTTGTCGGTACGGGTACGATTGGTTGAAGGGTTGTCGATTTATCTGTGGATTGTATGGTTGTCGGTTTTGTTCAGGGTTATATAATTGTCGATTTTGTTGTAAATATATAGGTATAGATCAATCATTCTGTACCGAACACGCATCAGTATCGGATGTGTTTGGTGATCGCTCCGATAGAATATGAAACAAAAGACGCGCGAGCAAGTGTTGGCATTGTTTGCCTGGTCGAGTGAAGGTTCAAGGTCGCCCGCCTTTGTGCAACTGTTTCGCATCGTGGCTGTTTGCTGGTGCGTAAGCCGATTTGGCTGCTAAGTGATTTGTGCTACAGCAGTGGACGAGAATCTCAACACAAAGGAGGAAAAAGAAGAAGCCAACAGTTGACAGCGAGTTGTGTCGCTGTGCTGAGTGATCACACACCCGGCTCGCTGCTGGTGGCTGTATTGGTGCTGCTGGCTGTAACGGCTGCAGCTTCGACTGTTCGGACAACCAACCCTGCTGAAAGGAGAAGTAAAGAGGTACGTGTTCTGTCGGCGCTAGTGCGCTAGATTTAGCGCGATGGATGTAGATCCCTCGCCTCCCGTGCCACCATCCCCGAACCCCTCCGACCCTGTCCCTCCTGCCAACCCTTCCTCTGTTAATTCTCCAGTCCCCCCTCGCCCCAGGCTTTACCCGGACGGATCTCAGGGCAGCTTCACTGTTTTCTTTCGGCCAAAAGCAGGACCGAAATCGAAACCGTTAAACATCCTGCAGATTTCGAAAGACCTGACGGAGGGGTACAAGGCCGTGACCGAAATCTCCAAGGTCAGACCCAACAAGCTCCGTGTCGTGGTCAGCGACCTGGAACAGGCCAACGCTATTGCTCGCTCCGAGCTTTTCACACGCGAGTATCGCGTTTATATACCCGCACGAGACGTGGAGATCGACGGTGTCATAACCGATTCGAGTCTGTCGGTCGAGTGTATCTTGGCAAGCGGTTTTGGCTGCTTCAAAAATGCTTTGTGTCACGACGTAAAAGTAAAGATCATAGATTGCAAGCAATTGCGGTCTGTGTCTCTTGTCAACGGCACAAAAGTGTACACTCCGTCAGACTCGTTTCGTGTTACGTTTGCCGGATCTGCTCTCCCTAGCCTCGTCTCGATCGATCGGGTTCGTCTGCCTGTGCGATTGTATGTACCCCGTGTTATGAATTGCACCGATTGCAAGCAGCTAGGCCACACAGCCGCCTACTGCTGCAATAAGGCACGATGTAGTAAGTGTGGAGAAACTCATGCGGACGATTCTTGCAGTGTAAATGCTGAAAAATGTATTCACTGCGGGGAAAATCAGCATGAGCTCTCCACATGCCCGGTGTACATGCAGCGCAGAGATAAAATCAAGCGGTCACTTAAGGAGCGTTCAAAGCGATCTTACGCTGAGATGCTGAAGAAGACCGTGACCACTTCTACCATAACATCGAACCCCTTTGATCTGTTGTCCTCTGATGAAACCGATTCTGACGATTCACCAGCGGGAACAACTTATGCCAATCCTGGGGCGTCTAGAAAGAGGAAAAATATTTCCTCTCCTAAACTTCCCCGAAAAGGTCCTAAGATTTCCCTAAGTGAAATGAAAGTTACAAACAAACCAAACAGTGCTGCGGAAAAACCGAAGCAAACTCCTCCTGGGCTTGCAAATTTAAAGTCCCAGAAGGAGTTCCCAGCACTGCCAGGAACATCTAAAACCCCAGTTGGTCCTTTTGCACTCCCAGTTGATGAAACATACTCTGGATTAGTGAAATTTACTGACATTGTGGACTGGATTTTTGAAACTTTCAATGTACCCGATCCAATTAAAATTTTTCTTACAGCATTCCTCCCAACAGTTAGATTATTTTTGAAGCAGTTGACTGACTAATGGCCCCTCCTTGCAGCGATTGTATCCTTCGATGCCTAATTCATCTGCGTATACGAAGGATTCTATCTCTGTCTTACAGTGGAATTGTAGAAGTATTTTACCAAAAATGGATTCATTTAAAGTTTTAATAAATAGAAACAAATGCGATGCATTTTCCCTTTGTGAAACTTGGCTTACTTCAAATATTGATCGCAACTTCCATGATTTTAATATTATTCGCCTTGATCGAGACACCCCATATGGAGGAGTACTTTTAGGGATTAAAAAGTGCTATTCTTTCTATCGTATCAACCTCCCCTCGGTTCCAGGCATCGAAGTTGTCACATGTCAAATGACAATACAAGGTAAAGAGCTTTGTATTGCCTCGATATATATTCCTCCCAGAGCACAGGTTGGGCAACGGTTGCTCTTTGATTTAATAGAACTTCTTCCCTCGCCACGTTTGATTTTAGGAGACTTTAACTCTCATGGTGTGGCTTGGGGCTCCCCCTACAATGATAACCGCTCCTCTTTAATCTATAACCTTTGCGATGAGTTCGACATGACTATTTTGAACAACGGTGAAATGACACGTATCCCGAAACCTCCAGCGCGCCCAAGCGCTTTGGATCTATCCTTATGTTCGACGTCGCTACGGTTGGATTGCACATGGAAGGTAATCCTCGATCCTCACGGTAGCTACCATCTGCCTATTCTTATTTCAATTACTAACGGTTCAACTCGCATGCGACCAATTGACATTCCGTATGACCTCACACGGAATGTCGATTGGAAGTTATACGAGGAAATGATTTCAAAAGCGGTCGAGTCGATTCAACATCACCCACCACTTGAAGAATACAACCTCCTCGCGGGCTTAATCCTCGACGCCGCGTTGCAAGCCCAAACGAAGAAATATCCCGGCGTAACGATCAAAGAGCGGCCTCCAACTCCGTGGTGGGACAAAGAGTGCTCCGATGTCTACACGCAAAGATCCGACGCGTTTTTGGCCTTCCATAAGGGAGGTATACCCGACGACTATTTACGGTATTCGGAGCTTAATACCAAGCTTAAAAGCCTGGCTAAAGCAAAGAAACGCGGATATTGGCGTCGGTTCGTGAACGAGACGTCGAGGGAGACATCGATGAGCACTCTTTGGAACACAGCCCGAAGAATGCGGAATCGCGTAACGGTCAACGAAAGCGAGGAGTCTTCAAGTCGGTGGATATTTGATTTTGCCAGGAAAGTATGTCCGGACTCTGTTCCTGCGCAAAACTTTGCTCGCGATACGTCTCCGGGTCACGACGCGATAGAATCACCTTTTACGATGGCAGAATTTTCAGTTGCCCTCCAGTCCTGTAACAATAACGCACCTGGATTAGATAGAATCAAATTCAACTTATTGAAGAATCTACCCGGCAATGCCAAGAGGCGCTTGTTGAACTTGTTCAATAAGTTCCTGGAGCAAAACATTGTACCGCAGGATTGGAGGCAAGTGAAGGTGATCGCCATCCAAAAACCAGGGAAACCAGCTTCTGATCACAACTCTTATAGGCCGATTGCAATGCTATCCTGTATCCAGAAATTGATGGAAAAAATGATACTCCGTCGTTTAGACCACTGGGTCGAATCAAATGGTCTACTATCAGATACTCAATTTGGCTTCCGCCGTGCCAAAGGGACGAATGATTGTCTTGCGTTGCTTTCAACAGATATTCAGCTGGCGTATGCTCGCAAAGAACAAATGGCGTCTGCGTTCTTGGACATTAAGGGGGCTTTTGATTCCGTTCTATTGACATTCTTTCGGGTAAACTTCACCGACAAGGATTTTCTCCAATTTTGAACAATTTTTTGCACAATTTGCTGTCCGAAAAGCACATGCATTTTACGCACGGCGATTTGGCAACTTTTCGCATTAGCTACATGGGTCTTCCCCAGGGCTCATGTTTAAGCCCCCTTCTTTACAACTTTTATGTAAATGACATCGACGAATGTCTGGCAAATTCATGCACGATAAGACAACTTGCAGACGACAGTGTAATCTCTGTTACAGGAGCCAAAGCTGCCGATTTTCAAGGACCATTGCAAGATACCTTGGACAATTTGTCTGCTTGGGCTTTACAGCTAGGTATTGAATTCTCTCCGGAGAAGACTGAGATAGTAGTTTTTTCTAGGAAGCATGAACCTGCTCAGCATCAAACACAATTAATGGGTAAAACGATTTCTCAGATTTTGGTACACAAATATTTTGGTGTCTGGTTCGACTCTAAAGGCACCTGGGGTTGTCACGTTAGGTATCTGATGAAAAAATGTCAACAAAGAGTGAATTTTCTTCGTACAATAACCGGACAATGGTGGGGAGCCCACCCAGGAGACCTTATAAAGCTTTACCAAACAACGATATTGTCTGTCATTGAGTACGGGTGTTTCTGCTTCCGTTCCGCAGCAAACACACATTTGATCAAACTGGAGCGAATACAATATCGTTGTTTGCGTATCGCCTTGGGTTGCATGCAGTCGACCCATACGATGAGTTTGGAGGTCTTAGCTGGAGTACTACCATTGAAAAACCGCTTCTGGAGCGTGTCTTCTCGCATTCTTATCAAATGTGAGGTCTTGAACCGTCCTGTGATTGAAAATTTTGAAAGGTTAATCGAACTTAATTCTCAAACCCGTTTTATGACATTGTATTTCAATCACATGTCCCATAATATTAACCCTTCTTCGAATATTCCAAATCGTGTCGACTTATCAAATACTTCTGATTCTACTGTGTTTTTCGATACATCCATGATAGAAGAAACTCGTGGAATCCCGGATCATTTACGCGTGCAGCAGATCCCCAAAATTTTTTCCAATAAATATCGAAACATCAACTGCGACAATATGTTCTACACTGACGGATCACTTCTTGATGGGTCCACTGGCTTCGGTATTTTCAATAACAATTTAACCGTCTCCCATAAGCTTGATAATCCTGCTTCTGCTTACGTCGCAGAATTGGCTGCAATTTAGTACACCCTAGGGATTATCGAAAAAATGCCCACGGACCATTATTTCATCTTTACGGACAGTCTCAGTTCCATTGAGGCTCTCCGATCGATGAAAGATGTTAAGCACTCTCCGTATTTCCTGGGGAAAATACGGGAACATCTGAGTGCTTTATCCGAAAAATCGTATCAGATCACCTTAGCGTGGGTCCCTTCTCACTGCTCGATACCGGGCAATGAGAAAGCGGACTCTTTGGCTAAGGTGGGCGCAACAAACGGTGGAATTTATGAAAGACCAATTGCCTTTAATGAATTTTTCTCATTTGTACGTCAGAATACGATCATCAGTTGGCAAAATGCTTGGACCAGAGGGGAACTGGGAAGGTGGTTACATTCCATAATCCCCAAGGTGTTGACGAACCCGTGGTTCAAGGGGTTGGATGTAGGTCGGGATTTCATTTGCGTGATGTCCCGGCTTATGTCCAATCACTATAGATTTGACGCGCATCTCCGTCGTGTTGGGCTCGGGGAAAGTGGTATCTGTGCCTGTGGTGAAGGTTCTCACGACATAGAGCACGTTGTTTGGTCATGCCGAAGGTAGACAGTCGGCTGTTCCTGTTCGTGATGTCTTGGCGAGCCGTGACCTATCCTACATGTCCCTTATATACGTTTTCCTGAAATCCATCCACGCCCCAGTTTAGTCCTACCCCCTTCCGCCTGCATCCAGCCTAACGACAAGAACACGTTAAGACCCCGGATCCGGAAACAGCAATCAGACCCGCACGATACTCTCAAGGCCCGAGGGAGACAACCCAATATGCCAATCCGTAATATCTTGGCCCAGCAGCGGAACATGTGCTTACCTATGGCAATGAAAACCATCATACAGTAAACCAGTGCTTTTAATGCAAAATATTATAGCTTTAAGTTACATTTAGTTTCAGCTCGTAGTCGGCAGCGAGGATAAAAAATTTGCTTTTAGTTATTAAGATACTTTAGAAAGTAAGCTACCAGATATAATTGGCGCCGTCAAACATTAAATTGTATTTGTGCCGTGTCAAATAAATTATAGATGAACAAAAAAAAATATAGGTATAGGTCGATTGTTGAAATTATTGTATAACGGTCGCATCTGAGGTATTTGAGGAGTAAAATGACGATTTATAGTCGGTTGTGGAATGAGCGGTTTGGTCTGGTAGTTGTTTCGTGGTGGTATTATTGGTTTTTGCTGTTGTTTTCCAACATCGTATTGTCCTGTTTTTCTAGCAATTTTATTGGCTATATCAATAGCATATTGAAAGGCTTGATTCAACGTTGTTGGTTGCATCAGGCCGACATGGTTGGCAAATGGGTCTTCAAGTCCATCGACAAATTTTCCGAGACATAACTTGTCCACAAATCTCACAAGTTCAGCGGGTTTTTCCCACTCTTGGCTTGTCTGGATGTGTGTAGATATGCCGGTGAAACAATCCCTAATACTGGAATAGAATTCGTTTACAGATTGTCTATCTTGACGCAAGGAAAATAATTTTTGCAGTAACCTGGATAACTCTCGTTTGTCACCGTATAATAAAACTAATGGAGCTTTTATCGCTGACCAGTCTAAAGGAATTCCGTTCGAGGCTAGCATATCACCAGCTTCGTCAACGATTTTGTTGCGAATCTCTTGCAACCACAATTGATAAATATCTGTTTTCTCGAGAGATTTGAAATGATGCATAATTCTTTCAACGGACTGAGTCCAGGTACTAAGTTGAAATGGACTTCCAGAATATTGGGGAAGACCTTTCACAATGTCGGGCACTCTACCGCGCGCGAGATCGTCCGTAGGCATGGGGATTTGTTCGTCAGGAACTTCGGCTAAATTTTGTTGCAACTGAGCAATTTCTTGCTCCCTATCTTCCAGTTTTTGAAGCACCTCTTGTAACTGGGTTTGCATCTGCGTAGCTTGTATTTGCCCCTGTTGGCTCTGTTGAGCTAGCTGGCTCTCTCTCGCGTTCAATCTTTCTGTTAGAGCGGTGATCTCTAGTTGCAACTGTTTTATTTGTACGTGGGCCATGTCTCTATTCTTGTTAAATCTATCGCTTCTACTCATGAAATCTACTTTTGTTGGAAACCACCGATGTGGGTAATGAAATACTATGGCTCTAGGTTTTTAATTACGTTCTTAAATATTCAGTTTCGAAAAACTATTCACGATTGATTGATTTGATTCGATAAAATTACACTACAATACGGTACGCTTCAATGATTAATTCTGATTCGATTACGATTGCACTTTAAATAATATTATTGTAGTACTTTTTAATATTTCTTAGTTATAATTAACACTTTTTCACTTAGTTGGTTACAATCTTAAGATTAAATAGACTCACCTTGAATCTACGATATCCCTTCGTGGACGGTTTCCCGGATGAGATCTATTAGGATGCGCGGCGTACACGAATGATCGCGAGAAATCTACACTTAATCACAATGATTTTCTTTGTCCGAGAAATCTATAGTCGTCACAATAATTTTTCGCTTACACTCGCGGACACTTAGCGCATCCTACCGACTGCGCCACTTAACTTACTTTATGCTACGGATACGTTTTTAAAAAATTACTACACTGCTTCACTTGCTGACATCATGAGCAATTTGGATTAAAACCATGATTTATGGGTCATGAAATTTGACTCATTTGACTCATGAAATCGGGCGTTCAATTTATAAAATCTCCCTTTGACTCATGGAACCATGATTGAGATTTATGAAATCATGAAATGCGAGTCATAAAATATAGCATTTGGCTCCGGGAATCGAGTGTTTGATTTATGAATTTTTGCTTTGGCTTATTCTAACCCATGAAATTATGAGCTGAACTCGTGAAATCATGAGTCAAGAGTCATGCAATTTAGCATCTGACTCCAGGAATCAAGTGTTCGATTTATGAATTCTTGCTTTGGCTACTGGAACCATGATTTTGATTTATGAAATCATGAGTTGCGAGTCGGGACATATAGCATTTGACTCATGGAATCGGGCGTTCGATTTATGAATTCTTGCTTTGGCTTTGGAACCATGATTTTGAGTTATGAAATCATGAGTTGCGAGTCAGGACATATAGCATTTGACTCCGGGAATCGGGTGTTCGATTTATGAATTCTTGCTTTGGCTACTGGAACAATGATTTTGATTTATGAAATCATGAGTTGCGAGTCGGGACACATAGCATTTGACTCATGAAATCGGGTGTTCGATTTATAGAACCTTGCTCTGATTTAGGAAACCATGAATTGAACTCATGATTGATTGGGCTAGTTTCATGAAATCATGATTTGTGCGATCCGATTCACGAAATTGCCCAAACCGCACGAGAGTCACAAATAAAATAAGACTTTTTTCTTACAATTGTCCCCCGAATGTTTTAAAAATAATATGGAAATAGTTTTTGTACGCAAGTAACCATTACTTTTTATAGAAAAACTTGTGTTAGTTTTCTTACAAAAGACACTAGCGCTATGATTATAAAACAAATTTTTCTTTTATTTTGTCTCTGTGATAATTGAACTTTATTTATTCTTCTCTGAAGGGTCACAGGCGAAATTATTCCACTTGTGAAACGAAATTATTTTTTCCATTATGTAGTCACGGTGATAATTTGATGTACAAATGGTATGTTGTCTTAGAATAGTCACTAAGTCATTAAAAGGTACATTTAAATATTTCTGATAACTTCATGGTGACCTTTATAGGAATAGTTTTCTCTGTTAGTCACTGTGACTTCTGTGAGAGAATATTTGTCAAAAGTTTTGTTCAATAGAATTTGTGACCTTTTGAAAAAAACTAATATGTTATTAACATTGTCGCAGTGATTTTGGTAATCATCTCTTCTAGTTTAAATAAATATCATAAAAAGTGAACATCGGGGTTCAGTCAACAAATGTTACTTTTTAGTCACCGTGACTTTTGTAAAGAATATGTCAAATGTTGTTATGAATATGTGATCTTTTCAAAAATTTCGCGGAATTTCAGTAACTATCCTTTTTAATCAAGTAGCTTCGAAAAGATTAGTTGAAATTAATAAGGTCACATATTTCTTGAAACTAACGTTCGATTAGTCTCAAAAGAGTCCCCGTATTAATTGATGTTTATTGAAGAATAAATAAATGATCCATAACCGTTATTAAGAGGAATGCATCTTTTTTACGAAAGTCACCAAGAATTGGTGACGAGCACCTAAAGTTTGTTGGCTCACTAAAATGGAGGCAATGCTTGACGAAAGTAGTACATCTAAAAATATAAAAATGCAGCTCTGTCTGTCTGCCTGTCTGTGTGATCCTTATGAGCTTGCAAACTACTGAACCAATCGGCGTGAAATTTCGTATATTGAGATTTTAGGGGGCGAAAAAGGTGACTAAGATAGTTCAAGACCCCTCCCTCTTCATACAAATGAAACACAAATTTATGCACATCTCGAAATCAAACTAAGCAAATGGAGCCAAATCATTCGTTGTTTTGCTTTCGTCTCGATTAGACGCAAATTGTTCATCTCCGTTTGAGTTTGCAAAATAACAATACACGAGTTATCGTACGGGTGTTTTTTTGTCGATTAGTTCTTGTGCTGCGCGACAACAATAGCCGGTAGTTTATCGGCAGAAACATCTTCTGCACACTGGTAGGGGCAGGCTACCCCGCCAGTGATCCGATACGCAGCTGATATATCAGCAAGAATAATTCTCCCGC
Organism: Wyeomyia smithii; assembly: GCF_029784165.1. Classification (NCBI taxonomy): domain Eukaryota; kingdom Metazoa; phylum Arthropoda; class Insecta; order Diptera; family Culicidae; genus Wyeomyia; species Wyeomyia smithii. The sequence goes on from NC_073696.1 coordinate 138,086,819, forward strand.
ACCGCTGTTACCCCGCTAGCAGCACGGACCACCATACGATCGAGCGAGTGGAAGTCAACTACAAGTGGCATCTACAAGGTCGCGTGTAGGATACGGCCACTGTGTCACAACACGAAGCTGGATCGTCATTGTTTGTTCTGCGGAGACGCTCGATTAATCCTACTATCAGCCGTGAGGTCGTGGCTTAGACGTTCGGTGAAGAATTCACTTTAGAATTTTTATCATTATTATTAATAGTATTATTATTATTGTTATTATTATAATTATTATTACTATTATTATTATTATTATTATTATTATTATTATTATTATTATTATTATTATTATTATTATTATTATTATTATTATTATTATTATTATTATTATTATTATTATTATTATTATTATTATTATTATTATTATTATTATTATTATTATTATTATTATTATTATTATTATTATTATTATTATTATTATTATTATTATTATTATTATTATTATTATTATTATTATTATTATTATTATTATTATTATTATTATTATTATTATTATTATTATTATTATTATTATTATTATTATTATTATTATTATTATTATTATTATTATTATTATTATTATTATTATTATTATTATTATTATTATTATTATTATTATTATTATTATTATTATTATTATTATTATTATTATTATTATTATTATTATTATTATTATTATTATTATTATTATTATTATTATTATTATTATTATTATTATTATTATTATTATTATTATTATTATTATTATTATTATTATTATTATTATTATTATTATTATTATTATTATTATTATTATTATTATTATTATTATTATTATTATTATTATTATTATTATTATTATTATTATTATTATTTTTATTATTATTATTATTATTATTATTATTATTATTATTATTATTATTATTATTATTATTATTATTATTATTATTATTATTATTATTATTATTATTATTATTATTATTATTATTATTATTATTATTATTATTATTATTATTATTGTTATTATTATTATTATTATTATTATTATTATTATTATTATTATTATTATTATTATTATTATTATTATTATTATTATTATTATTATTATTATTATTATTATTATTATTATTATTATTATTATTATTATTATTATTATTATTATTATTATTATTATTATTATTATTATTATTATTATTATTATTATTATTATTATTATTATTATTATTATTATTATTATTATTATTATTATTATTATTATTATTATTATTATTATTATTATTATTATAATTATTATTATTATTATTATTATTATTATTATTATTATTATTATTATTATTATTATTATTATTATTATTATTATTATTATTATTATTATTATTATTATTATTATTATTATTATTATTATTATTATTATTATTATTATTATTATTATTATTATTATTATTATTATTATTATTATTATTATTATTATTATTATTATTATTATTATTATTATTATTATTATTATTATTATTATTATTATTATTATTATTATTATTATTATTATTATTATTATTATTATTATTATTATTATTATTATTATTATTATTATTATTATTATTATTATTATTATTATTATTATTATTATTATTATTATTATTATTATTATTATTATTATTATTATTATTATTATTATTATTATTATTATTATTATTATTATTATTATTATTATTATTATTATTATTATTATTATTATTATTATTATTATTATTATTATTATTATTATTATTATTATTTTTATTATTATTATTATTATTATTATTATTATTATTATTATTATTATTATTATTAGTATTATTATTATTATTATTATTATTATTATTATTATTATTATTATTATTATTATTATTATTATTATTATTATTATTATTATTATTATTATTATTATTATTATTATTATTATTATTATTATTATTATTATTATTATTATTATTGTTATTATTATTATTATTATTATTATTATTATTATTATTATTATTATTATTATTATTATTATTATTATTATTATTATTATAATTATTATTATTATTATTATTATTATTATTATTATTATTATTATTATTATTATTATTATTATTATTATTATTATTATTATTATTATTATTATTATTATTATTATTATTATTATTATTATTATTATTATTATTATTATTATTATTATTATTATTATTATTATTATTATTATTATTATTATTATTATTATTATTATTATTATTATTATTATTATTATTATTATTATTATTATTATTATTATTATTATTATTATTATTATTATTATTATTATTATTATTATTATTATTATTATTATTATTATTATTATTATTATTATTATTATTATTATTATTATTATTATTATTATTATTATTATTATTATTATTATTATTATTATTATTATTATTATTATTATTATTATTATTATTATTATTATTATTATTATTGTTATTATTATTATTATTATTATTATTATTATTATTATTATTATTATTATTATTATTATTATTATAATTATTATTATTATTATTATTATTGTTATTATTATTATTATTATTATTATTATTATTATTATTATTATTATTATTATTATTATTATTATTATTATTATTATTATTATTATTATAATTATTATTATTATTATTATTATTATTATTATTATTATTATTATTATTATTATTATTATTATTATTATTATTATTATTATTATTATTATTATTATTATTATTATTATTATTATTATTATTATTATTATTATTATTATTATTATTATTATTATTATTATTATTATTATTATTATTATTATTATTATTATTATTATTATTATTATTATTATTATTATTATTATTATTATTATTATTATTATTATTATTATTATTATTATTATTATTATTATTATTATTATTATTATTATTATTATTATTATTATTATTATTATTATTATTATTATTATTATTATTATTATTATTATTATTATTATTATTATTATTATTATTATTATTATTATTATTATTATTATTATTATTATTATTATTATTATTATTATTATTATTATTATTATTATTATTATTATTATTATTATTATTATTATTATTATTATTATTATTATTATTATTATTATTATTATTATTATTATTATTATTATTATTATTATTATTATTATTATTATTATTATTATTATTATTATTATTATTATTATTATTATTATTATTATTATTATTATTATTATTATTATTATTATTATTATTATTATTATTATTATTATTATTATTATTATTATTATTATTATTATTATTATTATTATTATTATTATTATTATTATTATTATTATTATTATTATTATTATTATTATTACTATTGTTATTAGTATTAGTATTACTGCCTTTTTTTTTATTTTGATCCATTGTAGCTTGAAAAATTGTTTTTAAAATTCAATAGCAACTACTTGACCCCCCCCCCCCCCACATTCGAATATTTATCGTTTGTGTGCGGTAGAGCGTAACGCTCCCGCAAAATGGACGACATGCAGGTGCAACTATTCCTGAATGTGGAAACAACTGGGGAAGAGATTGAGATCTCCCCCATCAATTCCCCTCTACCTTCCCCGCTACCTAGCCCCGTACCAAGGGTACCGGCAACACGGGTGAAAGCTTACCCAGATGCTTCGAAAGGTCCGTTCGTAGTTTACTTCAGGCCCATAAAGAAGCCTCTAAATATAATTCAAATCGGCAAGGGCCTGGCAAAACAGTTTTCGGACGTAACCGAAATTACAAAGGTTAGACCGAACAAACTGCGAGTTGTTGTGAGTAGCTTGAAGCAAGCAAACGCAATTGCTAGCTACGAGCTCTTCACGAGAGAGTACCGCGTGTACATCCCTGCCAAGGACGTGGAGATCGACGGTGTGGTTACCGAAGGAAGCCTCACGGTCGATGACATTTTGCGTCACGGGGTTGGCTGCTTCAAGAACCCCCTGATTCAAGATGTAAAGATAATGGATGTCAAGCAATTGCATTCAGTATCCATCGAAGAAGGGAAGAAGAAATTCTTCCCTTCGGATTCCTTCCGTGTAACATTCGCCGGATCCGCACTGCCGAACTACATCTCTTTGGACAGGGTTCGTCTGCCTGTACGCCTGTTCGTACCGCGGGTCATGCATTGCCAAAACTGCAAGCTGTTAGGTCATACAGCCACCTACTGCTGCAACAAGGCACGCTGCAACAAGTGCGGAGGCAATCATGCTGAGACCGCTTGCAGTGAGGATACTGAAAAGTGTCTTTACTGCGAGGGAACTCGGCATGACCTTTCGGCGTGTCCCGCGTACAAACAGCGCGAGGAAAAAATAAAGCGTTCCCTCAAGGAACGATCAAAGCGCTCTTTCGCAGAAATGCTGAAGAGTGCTGAGCCACCCTCGACAGGAAACATCTTTTCCTTTTTGCCAACCGATGAGGGTACATCTGACGATCCCGTCGAAGGGTGTTCTTATGCCATGCCAGAAGGATCTAGGAAGAGGAGAATGATCAACTCTCCTAATCTTTCTCGCAAAGGTCGCAAGATAACCCCTAGCGGAATGACCAATAAGCCAACACAAAAAGGAAGCGGTGAAGAAAAACCGAAGCAAGTACCTCCCGGTTTTAATTTTAAATCAAACCAGGAGTACCCACCGCTTCCTGGGGCACCAAAAACCCCTCGTGCACCCATTTCTCGATCAGAAGATAAAATAGAAACATCATAAAATTTTCTGATATTGTGGACTGGATATTTAAAACATTCAACATACCAGATCCCCTACAAAATATTCTTCTTGCCCTTCTTCCTACAGTGAAAACCTTTTTGATGCAACTAGCAGCAACTTGGCCCCTCATTTCAGCTATCATATCTTTCGATGACTAATACGGCGAAAGAGGTTAGGAATTTTATCACTGTATTACAGTGGAATTGCAGAAGTATCATCCCCAAATTCGATCTGTTTTCTCATTTAATAAATACATACAATTGTGACGCATTTGCGCTCTGTGAAACCTTTCTCAATTCAAACGATCAACTCAATTTCCACGATTTTAACATTATTCGTCGAGATCGAGACTCACACGGTGGAGGGGTCCTTTTAGGGATTAAAAAGTGCTATTCCTTCTTCCGAATCGACCTCCCCTCGATCTCGAATATTGAAGTCGTTGCCATTCAAACGAATATGAATGGAAAAGACCTATGCCTTGTTTCGTTATATATGCCTCCATCCGCGCGGATTGAACAGAAGAATCTCACTGATATAGCAGAGTTGCTTCCCGCGCCTTTTTTGATATTGGGAGATTTTAATTCTCACTGTTCGCTATGGGGGTCGCTGTACGACGACAACCGATCTTCTTTAATCTGTAACTTGATCGACGACTTCAATATGACAGTTTTGAATACTGGGGAAGCGACACGTGTACCTAATCCTCCAGCACGTGACAGCGTGCTTGACCTATCCCTTTGCTCGACATCACTAGCGTTAGATTGTCGGTGGAAAGTAATCAACGATCCCCACGGTAGTGATCATCTTCCAATCGTTATATCAATTGCTAATGGTTCAACTCCCCCGAACCCAATCAATATTTCCTACGACCTTACACGTAATATTGATTTGAAGTGTTATGAGTCTATTATAGCGCAATCTATCGAGACTCACGAGGAACTTCCTCCGGAGGAAGAATACGCGTTCTTAGCTGGCTTGATAATCGACGCCGCGACTCAAGCTCAGACGAAACCGATACCCGGGGTAACGATTAGACAGCGCCCTCCCAACAAATGGTGGGACAAAGAGTGCTCTGAGCTGTACGCGCGAAGGTCCGCGGCGTATAAGGACTACCGGGAGTACGGCACTGTCAACCTGCTTCGAAAGTACGAGGCACTGGGCAGGCAGATGAAGAGCTTAGTAAAGGCGAAAAACGCGGGTACTGGCGGCGGTTCGTAAACGCGTTGTCCAGGGAAACAGCGATGAGCACTCTTTGGGATACCGCCAGGCGCATGCGGAACCGTGACGTTTCGAATGAAAGCGAGGAGTATTCAGATCGCTGGATACTCGATTTTGCCAAAAAGGTCTGTCCAGACTCTGTACCGGAACAGAAAACCTTTCGCGACGCGTTATTAGTAACTACGGAAGAGCCTCCATTTTCGATGTTGGAATTTTCAATGGCTCTCCTGTCGTGCAACAATAAGGCTCCAGGGTTAGATAGAATAAAATTCAACCTGTTGAAGAATCTACCCGACTCTGCAAAAAGACGCTTGTTGAATTTGTTCAACAAGTTTCTTGAGCTAAATATTGTTCCGCATGACTGGAGGGAGGTAAAAGTCATTGCTATTCGGAAACCCGGGAAACCTGCCTCTGATCACAATTCATATAGGCCGATTGCGATGCTCTCTTTCCTCCGGAAATTAATGGAGAAAATGATCCTCTTACGGTTAGACAAATGGGTCGAAACAAACGGGTTACTTTCAGATACTCAATTTGGCTTTCGCCGGGGCAAAGGGACGAACGATTGCCTAGCGTTGCTTTCTACTGAAATTCAACTAGCCTTTGCTCGAAAAGAGCAAATGGCTTCTGCGTTCATGGATATTAAGGGGGCTTTTGACTCTGTCTCTGTAGAAGTTTTAAGCGCGAAACTTCATTCGCAGTGACTTTCACCAAATTTGAATAACTTTTTGCTCAATTTGTTGTCAGAGAAGCATATGTATTTCTCACATGGCGATTCGACAACTTCCCGAATTAGTTACATGGGCCTCCCCCAGGGCTCATGTTTAAGTCCTCTCTTATATAATTTTTACGTCAATGACATCGATGAATGTCTTGCAAATTCATGCACGCTAAGGCAACTTGCAGACGATAGCGTTGTATCCATTACTGGTAGCGAGGCTAGCGATCTGCAAGGACCATTGCAAGATACCTAAGACAAATTGTCTGAATGGGCTCTTAAGCTGGGTATCGAATTCTCTCCGGAGAAAACGGAGCTGGTCGTTTTTTCTAGGAAGCATAACCCAGCTCAGCTGCAGCTCCTACTAACGGGTAAAACGATCTCTCAGGTTTTAGTCGCTAAATATCTCGGGGTCTGGTTCGACTCTAAATGCACCTGGGCTTGTCATATTAGGTATCTGACACAAAAATGCCAACAGAGGATTAATTTTCTTCGTACGATTACCGGAACCTGGTGGGGTGCTCACCCAGGAGACCTTCTAAGATTATACCAAACAACGATATTGTCAGTTCTTGAGTACGGCTGTTTCTGCTTTCGCTCCGCCGCGAACACGCACATTATAAAATTAGAGAGAATACAATATCGTTGTTTACGTATTGCCTTGGGTTGGATGCAGTCGACCCATACGATGAGTCTTGAAGTGTTAGCGGGTATTCTTCCGTTGAAACATCGTTTTTGGAATCTCTCTTACCGGTTGCTAATTCGATGCACAGTTATGAACCCATTAGTAATTGAAAATTTCGAGAGGTTGGTCGACCTTCAATCTCAATCCAGATTTATGACTTTATATTTTGACTATATGGCTCAAGATATTAATCCTTCTTCATACGATTCCTCCAATGTCGCACTTTTAGCTACTTCTGATAATGCTATATTCTTCGACACCACCATGAAACAAGACATATCTGGTATCCCGGATCAATTGCGACCCCAAGAGATCCCTAAGATTTTTTCCAATAAGTTTAAACATGTTAGTTATGATAAAAGGTTTTTCACTGACGGATCTAATCTAGATGAGTCCACTGGCTTCGGTGTTTTCCACGAAAATTTTACCGCCTCCTACAAACTCGATGCTCCTGCTTCCGTGTACGTCGCAGAACTTGCTGCTATTCAGTACTCTCTTGGATTCATCGAAACCCTACCCATAGACCACTACTTCATCTTCACAGATAGTCTCAGTGCCATTGAGGCTCTGCGATCAATGAAGCCTGTGAAGCACACCCCGTATTTCCTGGGGAAAATACGGCGGTTTTTAAGTGCTTTAACAGATAAAAATTACCGGGTTACCTTAGCGTGGGTCCCTTCTCATTGCTCGATTCCGGGTAACGAAAAGGCTGACTCTTTAGCTAAGGTGGGTGCTATTGACGGCGATATTTATGAAAGACCAATTGCTTATGATGAATTTTATAGCATTTTGCGTCAGAGAACACTCAACAGTTGGCAATCATCATGGAACTCAGATGAACTGGGACGGTGGCTACATTCCATTTTTCCTAAGGTATCGACGAAAGCATGGCTCAAGGGGTTGGATGTAGGTCGGGACTTCATTCGCGTGATGTCCAGACTTATGTCCAATCAATATACGTTAAACACGCATCTCTTTCGTATAGGGCTTGTAGACAGTAATCACTGCGTTTGTGGCGATGGCTACCATGACATCGAGCATGTTGTTTGGTCGTGTACCGAATACTGTGGTGTTAGGTCTGAGCTTATAGATTCCCTTCGGGCCCGAGGAAAACAACCGAACGTACCCGTTAGAGACATTCTGGGAAGCGGTGATCTCCAGTACATGACACAGCTATACGTGTTCATAAAACACGCTGGTATTAAAATATGAAACTCTTCTATCTATTTGTTAGATTACCATTCCCGCTACACGCTGAAAGAAGATGATACACTAAGCTGGAGACACTCAAACGAAGACTCGGCATCTTTATGTTCACGCAGACACCTCAGTCCAAACTGCTCAAATAGAACATCACTACTTAGCCATGTACAAATAAATAAATCGTATAACTCAATATAGGTAAAATCAAAATTGTAACTCCCCTCCTCTCACCTTAAATCCCCACTATCTCGTAGTCGGCCGCGAGAATAAAGAAAAGGCCTCCCTCTTTTCCCTGCTAATTTAGAATTTAAAAAAAAATGTACTTGGCTCAGTTAAACATAAATTGTATCGTGCCGTGTCAAATACACTATTTAAAAACTAAAAAAAATGGAGCCAAATTTGGCATGTGGATGTTTTTTGTAGTAACAAATATGCCCACATTGGTTTGACACCCTTCCCTCTTCTGGAAGGGAGGGGTTCCATACAAATGAAACACAAATTTCTGCACATCTCAAGAACTAACCCAGTAAATGGAACCAAATTTGGCAGGTGGATATATTTAGGGGTAACAAATATATCCAAAATAGTTTGACACCCCTCCCTCTTTTATAATGGAGGGGTTTCATACAAATGAAACACAAATTTCTGCATATCTCAAGAACTAACCAAGTAAATGGAACCAAATTCGGCAGGTGAATGATTTAAGTGGTCAGCTCGAGAACCAAGCAATCAAATACAACCAAATTTGCCATGTGAGTGTTCTAAGCGGTAACAAATATGTCTGTGATGGTTCGACACCCCTCTCTCTCCTGTGAGGGAGGGGTTCCAAACAAATGAAACACAAATTTCTACACATCTCCAAAACTAACCAAATAAATCGTACCAAATTTGGCAGGTGAATATTTTTAGAGGTAACAAACATATACATAACGTTTCGACACCCCTCCTTATTCTGAAAGGGAGGGATTCCACACAAATGAAACACAAATTTCTGCACATATCGAGAAATAATCAAGAAAATGGAACCAAATTTGGCATGTGGAAGTTGTTGGGAGCAAAATATATTTTCATGGTAGTTCGACACGCCCCCTCAACTTCTTGATGGGAGGGCTCTTATACAAATCAAACACAAATTTCTATGGTGGTTTGCCACTCCCCCGGAAGGGGAGGTAGGTTTCCCATACAAACTAAACAGATAATTCAACCAGATTTCCCGAAAAACAGCTCAAAATGATCGGGTCGATGCACAGAAGCTAAAACTCGACTCCAGACGCCATTGTAAAATATAATATGAAAACTTCCGGTTTCTGTTCGGAAATTGTCTCTAAATACCATCTTGAAATCCAAGATGGCGACTTCCGGTGTCTGGAAAGCTGGCGAAAATGACTAAAAACCACCCAATATGGGTGTTTCTTTCACCAGAACGAGGCCAGAAATTGTCTTCAACTGCCATTATGAAATCCAAGATGACGACTTCCGGTTTTTGAAAAACAGCGGCAAATGACCAAATTCTACCCAATATGCGTATTTCCGAAATTCTTATGATGCACTGAAGCCTCAGACAACATTCTGAATTGTAAAATGGCAACTTCCGGTGTCAGGAAAACAGCCGGAAATTACCGAATACCACTCAATATTTGTGTTTTTTTTTTTAACCAGAATGATGCTCAGAGGCGAGAAATTGTCTCCAATCGCCTTTTTGAAATCCAAGATGGCGACTTCCGGTTTCTGAAAAACAGCGGAAAGTAACAAAAACCAACCAATAATATTTTCGGAATCGTAATGATGCACTGAAGCCACAAGTCGATCTCAGACAACATTTCGAATTGTAAGACGGCGACTTCCGGTTTCTGGAAAACAGCTGAAAATGACCAAATAACACCCAATATGGATGTATCCGGAACCAGAAAGACGCTCATGGGCCAGAAATTGTCTTCTAATGTCTTTTTGAAATCCAAGATGGTGACTTCCGGTGTCTGAAAAACAGCCGATAATGACCAAATACCATTCAATATGAGTTTCCCTGGAACTAGAATCATGCAACTAGCTAAACATTTACCTTAGACACCATTTAAGTTGTAAGATGGCAACTTCTGGTTTCTGAAAAACAGCCGGAAATGACCATGTGTTAACCCAATATAAATGTTTCTTAAACCAGAATGACGCTCAGGGGCCAGAAATTGTTTCCCAATGCCATTTTGAAATCCAAAATGGTGACTTCCGGTTTCTGAAAAACAGCCTAAAGTGACCAAATACCACCCATGAGAATCCCTGGAACCAGAATGATGCAAGGAGTTGAAAATTTTCCTCAAACACCATTTTGAATTGTTAGATGGCAACTTCTGAGAAGCAGCCTGACCCTGGACACCATTTTGAATTCAAAGATTGAATACCACCCAAAACGGGTATGTACAGAATCCAAAAGTCGAGGATGTTATCATTCCGATAAAACCTATCATTTCAAACGATTTGTCCTTTAACTTTGATTATATCCTTTTACCGATTCTTCGTGCATTTACAGACTATTAGCAAATCGCAAGGAATCAATGAGTTTGGAATGTTTAAAATTATTTAATTAAACACAATAATGGGCGGGATGAAGTTTGCCTGGTCAGCTAGTATATTATAAAATTAATCCATAATATTATTTAGAAGTTTTCCTTCATAATTTTCATATATTTTGTAACAAAATTACAACAAGAGTTATCCATTTACAGGCAGACGCCTAAAAAAACAATAAATTTCATTTTTAGTGTTTCTAAAATATTTATAATTTTACGAATACTATCTACAACCTAATTTTTGGGAAGGCGCGCGAAAATTTTAAGGGGTAGGCGACATACTTTCTCCATGAAAACGGGATTGCATTTGAAAATAGCTTTTGGCATCCATCGCAAATTCAACTTCTATGTTATTGCTAATATGCACACGTTCAATCATTTCTAAATTTTATCGGCGAAATAAAAAAAATAGCAATGTTCGGGAGTTGGTCACGAACAGTATATTTTTAACTTTGTCACGAAAAATATTCATGAATGTGTTGATGAAAATACGACTCGCGATGACAACTTAAAACAAAATTAGAAACGTTTCTGGTTTCTCCTATAAATATCACACAGTTGAAAACATGTAAATGCAGAAAATTGTAAAAGGCTCTAAGCCCCGCCATTTCGACGCTTTTTCAGCATTCCTGACCATTTACAGAACATATTCCTAATACGAATATTAATCTTCTCTTAAAGGTCACCAACATGTCATTTGTGCGGACTGGGTGTACATTTAATTTATGAAACTTCACTTTGGTTCATTAAATCTTAATGTCATGATTTATCGATCACGAAACTGAAAATATAATTCATGTGATCTAGCGTTCCACGAATGAAATTAGACATTATATTTGAATTCGTGTTTTGGTTTATGAAGTCAGTAATTTATTTCATGAAACTACAATGAAAATTCATTGAACTTAGGATAAAGTTCATAAACTTTGAATTGGATTCATCACTCTGATAAGTTGGAATTTGATTCATGATATGAATTATTGAAATAATAATTTTTAAACTTAAAACTAAAAATCGTAAAAGATCAGATTTTATTCACGGCCTTAGATGCCAAAACGTTACGGGTTTGAGGATTTGCGTTTGTAGTAACAAGTTCGACAGACAGTATTATTTATGATTTGCACGGCAAAACAAAGTAAAACATAAATTAATAAGTTTTCTTTGGCAGCTTTTCTGCAGCAGTGTTATGCAAAAACCTGCCAAAGACGTTCGATACCCTAATCAATTTATAATAACATTTCAACCATTTTTGATCGTTTTTCCTAACGGATTTTATTTTTTCTGAAAAAGTACTGTAAATCTTTATTGATGACATTAGAGAACACAAAATGTTTCTCATCTATTTTTTTTAAATGACATTTGCATAGCATTGCATTTGCACTTTGCATAGATGTTCTTATGGGCTGAAGATGTCATTTTGTGCTATTATTATTTTTCGTTTTTGGTCACGAATAATTTGGCGGCATCCATAAATTACGTAATACCTATAGGAGGGAGGGGGGATATATTTTTTGGCATTACGATTTGTTATATAGGGGAGGGGGTGGTAATATCAGCGTTACGTAACAAAAAATCCATGGGAAGACTTTCCAAATATGAGCATTTTTATTTGTCATATTCTTCTACAGCGTTACGTAATTTTTATGGGGGGTAGGTTTTGGCGTTACTTTTCGTTACATATGGGAGGGTGGGGATCCAAAAATTGGGTTTTTAGCGTTACGTAATTTATGGATGTTGCTAATGCAATCGACGAGACAGGTGCGGTCAGCTGATTTTAGTTAGTTTTCAACTTTTGACAGCCTTAGGTATGTTCGAACGGTCGCAACTTGGATGCAACCCGGATCGAAAAGCACGAAAAACAAACGATCGGTTGCTCCAGTATGGTTAGTGACAATCCTTTACCCAATAATAAAATATCACTTGAGATTTTTTTTCCGGCATTAAAAGATTTTGTGTTTGGTTGTGTTTTGGTTTTGCAACTTAAAAAAACAATTACAAACGAACATCTTCCTGATTTGCCTCCAGGATGCACAAAGTCATTGTTCTGCGATGACACAAGCATTTCCGTAAAAGGAAAAAGTCTTCGTGTCATATGCAGTCGATTGCAGAAAAGTTTATATATATTTTCTTCCTACTTGCAAAAGTGGAAAATCTCTCCCAATGCTTCTAAAACTCAAATGATAATTTTTCCGCATAAGCCTAGGGCTTCTTTCCTCAAGCCAAACAATAATCACGTTGTCAAGATGAATGGGGTTATTTTAGGTTGGTCCGACAAGGTTAAGTACTTGGGACTAATTTATGATAAAAAACTTATTTTCAAAGAGCACATTGAGAGTATACAAGCCAAGTGCATCAAATATACGAGATGTTTATATCTTCTCATTAACAGGAATTCTAAACTTTGTTTAAAGAACAAACTTTTGATTTACAAACAAATTTTTAGACCAGCAATGCTTTATGCTGTACCGATCTGGTCAAGTTGCTGTTCAACAAGGAAGAAAACGCTCCAAAGGATTCAGAATAAAATTCTGAAAATGATTTTGAAGCGTCCTCCTTGGTTTGGTACACTCGAATTACATAGACTTACTGGTGTTGAACCATTAGAAGCTATGTCAAATAAAATTATTAACAATTTTCGACAAAAAATGTTGCAATCCTCAATTGCTACGATAAGCTCTCTTTATAGCCAATAAGTTAGCAATTAAGTTAGTTGTAAGTTTACTTCCCCTTTTCTGACAAGTAGGTTTAAATCCCTACGAATGATAAGTCCTAATTGCGAAAGCAAACAAATCCTAACAATTAAAATTACAAATTTCTAACAGTGTTGAGAAGTCACCATTTGTGATTGGACACACATACTCATTATTTACTAATATTTATCATAAATACTTAAGCTACTAACAAATCCCCCCTTAAAAAAAAAAAATTACAAACGAACAAGCAGTGAAACGTAACCCGTGGATTGCCTTATGGATGGTTAAAAAATATTTTTAGAGACAGAACGGTTTGTTTAATCGGTGTGACTTATTCAGAAAAGCTGCAGATAACAGTTTTATCTTACCGATAAAAGTATACACAAAAAAAAATATTTTGCAACACAAAACAAACGAAATCACACACACAATGGAGTACCTCCACCATTCGAACTGTCTCTCGTTCTTTCACACTTCCTTCATTGCACACCACCGAGTGTTGACGCTTGCGAGTTTTCTTCGCTTCCGAAACCATGGACACACACTCCTATTTACGGTCGCGTGCACTCCCCTACTCGCGAGCACGATCAGCCAAAAATAATTGTTTCAAGACGCATCGGAGTGGCGTGGCGTGATGCAGCGGATCGATTATAGTTAGGTAAACTGTGTAAATGTAGTAAAAGCTGTTCCTATCAGATGCCAAAATGTTTATGAGTTGTCGTCAAAATGTCGCCTTAAATTCTCTCAGAAACCAATATGCTGAACATCATGGACATCCTGAATAGTAGAACTAATGTTTGAAGTTGAGGTTGCTCTAAACTGGGTTCCTTCGCATTGTTGTGGAAAACATCAACAGGGTCTACTTATAAAAAAGTTGGTCACTCAGTTATTTGTTCCTTGGTGCACATTTAAATTTTGAGCTCGTACTGAGACATGAAGATCATATCGAATTTACAATCGTCTTTATCAAGGCACACCAACATTTTGATTAAAGTGTAATGTATGAACGACAAAATTTTAAATCTTCAATTGACTATTTAGTTCATCCTTAAAAGGACAATTAGTTTTTTATTTCAATTTAGGATATGATGCTGATCTCATCTTTGTGCTATTCCTGACATTAAAAGCTGTTTTCGGACTAAAAATTTGACGACAGACAGATTTTGATTGCCTACACGCCCGTTGGTGTGTTGCCAAAATACGCCAGTTTTTCACTGGAGGAATTGTCGCTACCGCACATAAGCAGCTTTTTACTAGAAAAGGTAATACCGTCACACTTACCGCTGACGCTGCTACTACTACCGCTACTGGTACTCGCTATCGCTGCTGCCCGCTGCTACATAGTTAGCACCCATCCTTCACTAGTAAACTGATTGCTTTTTCAAGACTTTTTAATAAATTTTGTTTTATTTCTTGTTATTTTAACACTTTTCAATAACAATTTTCAATAGTAGGGTAGCGAAAGGCTTCGGAAGGGTTTCTGCAGCAATCTTAACCACTGCCGAAGCCGTTCGCTACCTACAACAGTTCAAATAATCAAATTACAATTGTCTGTATTTGGGGGCTCATGCGTGGATAGTTTTCAATTGATTGCTACAAAAACGACGGGAATGCGTTGGAAACTAAGCGGCTTATAAGCATTTAAAAACACAAGTTTTGTCCCCTTTTTCGTTTTTATATTTTCATTTTCACCCCAATGTAGCCGATCTTCCTGAGAAATGTAGTTCTACGTAAAAAAAACAAGTCTTTATTATGCTCAACTTCAGTGATGTGTCAAGATAGTTTACAGTTCCAAACTTCTGCTAGCGAAATTTGTCAGAAAACCTGGTTGGAGAACACACAGGTATTTCACCAATCTGCAGTTTACAGTTCATGCGAAGCGAATACAACCACCACCTAACTGATTGGGGAGCGGGGGTGATAGATGCAACCGAAAGATCATTCAAATCGATCGAGTTACTGCCGCGGCTTGCAGAATTACGTACACACACAGCTGTTTAAATTGAACAGCATTGGTTGGCACAGCCGGCACATTATTTAGTTTTTCGGCAAAATAGGCACGAATTCTTCTACCACCTAATTTATCTTTACAGGCGGGACAAATAAGCATTGCCTTCCCTTGTGCGAACAAATCCTTGTGGGCACGACCATTAATTTCACAACAGAAACCGCGGGGCACTGGTTTCAAATCATTAATAGGCAGATGACACTCGCCGCACAGCTTCTTATCCATAAATTCTAGCAGCAATCGTATGTTCTCTGCCGCAGTTGTTTCAGTTTCAACCGCACTTGATAATATTGTGTTGAGTAAGTTTATGCAACCGGACACTCGTCTTATGTTTTATCAACACGTTCACTCGCGAAAACCTTGTTTTGAACATGAAATACGCTAGTCCACCTACGATATTAATCACGGTTTCTAAACTTGCAATCACTGAATATACCGGCGCACAGTTTGACAGATATGTGTTACGTTTTTAGCAGTCATGAGTCGTATTTATAAAAACGCTCTGAGTAGCTCATGATATTCAGAGTCCAACCCATGGTATCATGAGTCATAACTCATGATTCTATGAGTCCATGCGACAACGATGTGTTACGCTTATAATAGCCACGAGTCACATTCTTGAAAACGCTTTTCATAGCTCATGATATTTGGGGTTGACATCATGATATCATGAGTCATAGGTCATGATTCTGTAGGAAAACAACATTCATGATTTCATGACCTGAAAGGTAATGAAAACGGGAAAATATTTTTACCCGTATATAAATATATATATATATATATATATATATATATATATATATATATATATATATATATATATATATATATATATATATATATATATATATATATATATATATATATATATATATATATATATATATTAGGGCGGTTCGATTTGTAGGGGATCAAAAAATCGCTTAGGCACATATGATTTTCGGATTCTAGGGATCAAAACAAGATACTTTGCTCAAAAAACCATACCTCTGAAATGAATTCTGATGTCCCTTGCACTAACGTGTAGGTACCCAAAAGGTCGAATTTCAAAAAATCCTGTTTTGACCCATTTAGAGTGCCCCAATCGAGTCCAAATGTATGACCGACCCCCACTGACTTTGGAGGGGCGACCCACCCATGCTAGTGTTACCCCCCTGGGACCCCCCTAGGGGGTCTCCCATACAAAAATGGCTGTGAAATGGCTATTATTTTTCCGCACAAATGAAGTTTCTAGGAAAAAAATGTTTTTTTTTTGTTTTTGGATTTTTGTTTTCTCCTGCTTCGCATGGGATTCGGTCCTGAGTCTTCAGCGCATACATACACAATTACATATATTTCTGAGCCATTCTCATTGCAGATGGCGTTTGCAGTTGGCGTCCTTTTGAACATAAAATCGTATATCACTCTGTTACATCATATGTAACATTTTTATTTCGACCAGTCAGGCGAGCACCGCTGGTATGCTACCACAACGGCTACCACGCACGGACGCTCCGTTTCCACTGTTCCCACGCACACTGTAGAACCAGAGTGAATAAATAGAGTGACGCAGAGTCTGAAACCAGAAAAACCAAACGAACACTGCAAAGTCGGGTGTTTTCGTCAATGAAATAGTCTGCTGGAAGGCAACAAAAATCCATCCACTGTTTCCTCACAATCGGATTCTTCGGGAACCGAAAAAAACTCACATTCCTTACTGTTTTTTGTTATTACACAAAACGCACTTCATTTTATCTATCTCTATCAAACTTTATCAAACGAACTTGTTTTAAATTTAAATACAATAACTATCTTTTCACTCTGACAATAACAACACTCCGTTGAAGTCAACTGGAACTTGAGCAAAAAGGGGCTGCCAGAAAAATATTTTGGTGGATACATAAAAAAACCGTGTTGCTGTTTTGACTGAATTTCTCTCTGCGTCACTCTATCTATTCACTCTGTGTAGAACTAGTGTAGGTTTCGTATAGGATAGAAACGTCAACATAAATCATTCTACATCGTCCGCCAAAGAGTCAACACCTAAAATAAAAACCTGAAAGTGAAAGTGAAAATTGTTAAAGTCAAAATATATTTTTTTTAGTTTACAATGAACCCGCAAGATGAAATAGCAACAACATCATCAGCTATCGAAAACCCAATGAGTCATATACCCAAGCATGATGTTGCTGTTTTTGGTGTGTCTTCTGATTTGAATGATATTAATTTACCAACCGATCTGGATATCTTGAGATATTATTTTTACTTAAGCGAACGTGCAAAAACAGAACAAAAAAAGTTTTCTTATAAACAATTCTCTAATCACGTAACAGATAGGTTGGTTGGAATTTGGGAAAAACTTGGTATGGAAATAATTTCAAAAAAATATGTTGCTGTTAAATTGAATAGATTGGTTGACAAATACCAAGCCGAAATTAAGAAGACGAATAGAGACCTTTTAGTGTTTACCGGTACTCTGAACGTAATTTTTTATATTGGAGCATGTAAATGCGATTTGACGGCAGCTAAATGTAACTGCGGTTTGGTTCCAGAACGCCTCAAAGAGCTTATGCACGATCAACATAAACAGAGAAGACTAACAATTGATGCATTTCTGATGGAAATTGAAGAGCAAGGGACATCGTCATCAATGCCAACAATGCCAACACACGAAGATCTCGATGATACAACATACGTAGACGTACCGATGACGGTTGATGAAGATGTTATGAATAGAAGCACAAGTTCACAATACACAGAAAGATACGATTGTTTTAACTTTGCCTTGATGTGTGACAGATTTGGTGTGTCTGATAGAGTAGCGTCAGCATTGGCAACCAGTCTTTTCAAAGATTTTGAAATGAAAGATCAGCATGGCGAACCTCTCATCATGGATAAATCGAAAGTTCGTAGAGAAAGAGAGAAATGCAGACGAATAGTGCTCCGCAAAAGGTTTGATGATTCCAGTTTAATAGCGTTTTCATTCGACGGCAGATAATATGATACTTATACGAGAGAAAAAATTGATGGTAAGTATCATAGTAGGATGGAAAAAGAACCTCACCTTGTTATTTTGAGAGAACCGAATTCTCGATTGATTGGTTACGCAAGACCGGTAGAGGAAAGTGCTGAATACAAAACAACAAAATTGAATGAATTTTTCAACGATAAAAACACATCTCTGGATGCATTGATTGGCATATGCACTGACGGTGAGCCAACAAACACTGGCACACACGGTGGAATTATACGAAGATTCGAATTGCTGCTAAAAAGACCATTGCATTGGTTTGTTTGCCTTCTACACTTCAACGAACTTCCGTTTCGACATTTGTTTGGGGTTTTGGATAAATCATCCACCACTGGACCAACATCAACAACCGGGAAACTAAGCAAGCAAATTGAAAATTCTGAAGCTCTTCCGGTAAGTCATTGCTATCACTCATTTATTATAATTTTCTAACATTTTGAATGGTGAAATCATAATAAATTTATTTAATTATTATATATTTTTAGGTGGTGAGCGACTTTCAGAGAATTGCGTTGGAAAATATGCCTCCTGTTGCAGAACAGCACGAATATTCCACCGATTCGCAGTACTTATACGACATGGCACATGCAATTTCTAATGGCGTGGTTTCTGTGGATCTGGCTAACATAAAACCAGAGAAAATTGTACATTCTCGCTGGCTCACCAAGGCCGCTAGATTATTACGATTATATGTGACAATGGAAAAACCACCTAAAAATTTAAGAATTCTGGTTGAATTTATAATTAAGGTTTATGTGCCAATGTATTTTAATATCAAGTATTACAGCTCTGTCGTGTACGGTAGTGTATTATTTTTCAAGTACATTACTTGGGCACAATTTCTGGAGCCAAATTTACGCACTGTTGTCAATCATGTATTTAAAAATAAACCATATTTTGCACATTCGGAAAATATCTTGCTATCAATGTTGTTTGATGATAGGAAAGAGGTGCGCGACTCTGCTATCAAGAAAATTTTACGATATCGAGACAATGTTGAAGACCCATCGGAACTTAGAGAATATAAAAAACCAGATATAAACTTCCATTGCTTCGATTACACGAAAATGATCGATTTGACTGATAAAAATAACGTATTTGAACCACCATTCACGCGAATCATTCCGTATGAAACATTGATAGCATATTTAAATAAAGATGATTCACCATTTACTGATCCGCATATTCCATTACATATACAAGGAACGGAACAACACGTTCAACTGCTAGCTAGCGTTTCCAAACGAGTAATATCGGAAAATGTAGAGGCTGTTATGGAGGCGACATTAGAGAGCCGTGCGAAATTGCCCAGTGTTGAAACCAAAAAAGACTTCAAACAATAATTTTTTAGTTTCTTTCCTATGTTCTGATCAAATAAATTCTTAAAGGGGAAACAAAAATCCAAAAACAAAAAAAAACATTTTTTTCCTAGAAACTTCATTTGTGCGGAAAAATAATAGCCATTTCACTGATTTTTGTCATATAAAGTGCCAAAAATGGTGATTTTTTGATATTTTTGTATGAGAGACCCCCTAGGGGGGTCCCAGGGGGGTCCCAGGGGGGTAACACTAGCATGGGTGGGTCAGCCCTCCAAAGTTAGTGGGGGTCGGTCATACATTTGGACTCGATTGGGTCACTCTAAATGGGTCAAAACAGGATTTTTTGAAATTTGACCTTTTGGGTACCTACACGTTAGTACAAGGGACATCAGAATTCATTTTAGAGGTATGGTTTCTTGAGAAAAGTATCTTATTTTGATCCCTTAAATCCGAAAATCATATGTGCCTAAGCGATTTTTAAATCGACCCACCCTAATATATATATATATATATATATATATATATATATATATATATATATATATATATATATATATATATATATATATATATATATTTTATTTTATTTTTTTTTTATATATATATATATATATATATATATATATATATATAAACATTTATTTATTTATACTAGCTGACCCGGCAAACTTCGTCCCGCCTATTTGGATTTCAAAATGGCATTAGAGAATAGTTTTCGGCCTCTGAACGTCGTTCTGGTTAAAGAAACACTCATATTGGGTGGTATATATATATATATATATATATATATATATATATATATATATATATATATATATATATATATATATATATATATATATATATATATATATATATATATATATATATATATATATATATATATATATATATATATATATATATATATATATATATATATATATATATATATATATTTATTTTATTTTATATATATATATATATATATATATATATATATATATATATATATATATATATATATATATATAAACATTTATTTATTTATACTAGCTGACCCGGCAAACTTCGTCCCGCCTATTTGGATTTCAAAATGGCATTAGAGAATAGTTTTCGGCCTCTGAACGTCGTTCTGGTTAAAGAAACACTCATATTGGGTGGTATTTGGTCATTTTCGGCTGTTTTTCAGACACCGGAAGTCCCCATCTTACAATTCAAAATGTTGTCTGAGGTTGATAGGTCGATTTGTGGCTTCAGTGCATCATAACAATTCCAGAAATACCCATGTTGGGTGGTATTTGGTCATTTGCCGCTGTTTTTCAGAAACCGGAAGTCGCCATCTTAGATTTGGTATTTGGAGACATGCCTGTTTGTTACACCTAAAAACATTTACTTGCCGAATTTGGTTATTTTTGCTTGATTGGTTCTCGAGCTGTGCGAAATTTGAGTTTCATTTGTATGGAACCCCTCCCTTGTAGAAGAGGGAGGGGTGTCAAACCATTATGAATATATTTGTTACCCCTAAAAACATCCACCTATCAAATTTGGTTCTATTTACTTGTTTAGTTCTCGAGATGTGCAGAAATTTGTGTTTCATTTGTATGGAACCCGTCCCTTCCAGAAGAG
This sequence comes from Wyeomyia smithii, assembly GCF_029784165.1. Lineage (NCBI taxonomy): Eukaryota > Metazoa > Arthropoda > Insecta > Diptera > Culicidae > Wyeomyia > Wyeomyia smithii. The sequence continues at coordinate 138,108,597 of NC_073696.1, forward strand.
GGAGGGGTGTCGAATCAATATGTACATAATTTTTACTCCTAAAAACATCCACATGCAATATTTGGTTCCATTTGCTTGGTTAGTTTTTGAGATGTGCAGAAATTTGTGTTTCATTTGTATGGGACCCCTCCCTTCCAGAAGAGGAACCTTTCTCGGCCCCTAAAACCCCTACATACAAATTTTCACGTCGATCGGTTCGATAGTTTCCGAGCCTATATTTATCAGATAGACAGACAGACAGACCGGACTGCATTTTTATAGGTATAGATATATGCGAATTTTCAATGTCAGTAACAGAATATCTTTTAAGTGATATTCTGTTGCTGACAGTGAAAATTACTTGATAATATCATTTTATTTTTCACTGACATGATTTTTAATGAGAGTTGACACGGGTAACACTCGATATCATTGGAAATTACTGTTGTGTGATATTCATTTTGCAGTTTCGAAATTTCGCAGCCCTGCTCTAGACCTCTGAGAAATAGACTCAAGAAGTTATTAGGCATTCTTTATCAAAACATAGCGATCTAGGTTAATATTGAGTGATCTACATAGATCACTTAATAGCACAGACATGCTTTGTCTAAAGGTAGATCACAATCAGTCAATCAACTTTGTCGAAAACACCAATACTCTATTATTTGAATTGAGGTAGTTATGGAGCTATAACCATCAATGTACGTGATCCGCCCCAATGTGCGTTGTAAGCCATGAATTTATGGCAGACTTATTGATACCTGAACGTATTTTTCAATGCTTTGTGCCCAAGCTGAAGTTTTCGTATATATACACAACAACATCAATATCGCACGCTTAGCCTTGGGGCTAATAGCGGTCTCGATCAACTAGATTAGTTGAGAGAATTTGTTATCGATATTGTTTTTGGCACATTTTGCATGTGTAGGATAAGTACAACCATACACCGTGCCCCAGTGTTGAGTCGAGGAAATTTCCAGCTCGAGAAGTTCCTCGACTCGATCGGGATTCGAACCCGATATTACAACCGTGTGGGAGAGCTAGCCGACCGACATCGCTAACCACAGAGCCACAGACCATTATTATATATAATTTATTTTTTTTAAGTAAAAACTAAAATTATCTTTGACTATAGTTGCATATCAATCATTTGTTTATTTTCTCATTTTTTGTATTTCAAAACAAAAGTGTCAACATTGCTTGACTACCACTTTGTATATTTTGTACACATATAAAATATTATATTATATTGTATGTGTACACAAATACAAAGTGGTAGTCAAGCAATGTTGACACTTTTGTTTTGAAATACAAAAAATAAGAAAATAAACAATTGATTAATATACAGCTATAGTCAAACAAAATTTTAGTATTTACTAAAATTATCATTAAATTCTGTAGTATTTAATCTTGAAGGATCTACCATCTAGCTTCACTGAAGAGGTGTTTGATAGCGCTTTACGCTCGTAGCCAATCGACATGTAGCAAATGAAATTGAAAGTTTCACAAATATTAGGAGGGTTGGTCGAACTAATTTAGTTTATTTTTTACAGATGGATTCTGATAATGATCTAATAGGAGACGCTTGTGATAGCGATATTGATAGAGACCGAGACGGAGTTCAGGATAGTCAAGACAATTGTCCTAAATTAGCGAATTCCGATCAATTGGACACAGATGGAGATGGTCGTGGCGATTTGTGTGATCCTGATGCGGACAACGATGGTATTCTTAACGGGGATGATAATTGTCCAATCGTTCACAATCCCGATCAAACTGACGCAAACCGTAAGTAGTGCTGCACATTAACAAGACACATAACACATAAAAAATCAATATTTCATGAAATTCGCAGATGATGGAGTTGGAGATATTTGTGAAGAAGATTTTGATCTAGATTTGATACCAAACTATCTAGACAATTGTCCCAACAACTCAAAAATATTTTCAACAGATTTCAGAACTTATCAAACGGTTGTGTTAGACCCAGAAGGCGATTCTCAAATTGATCCAAATTGGGTTATTTATAATAAAGGTGCGGAAATTGTACAAACTCAAAACAGTGATCCCGGTCTAGCGGTAGGGTAAGTAAAGATACCATTTTGACATTGAAACATCATTCATTAAAATGTTACAGCTACGATGCTTTTGGAGGCGTGGATTTTGAAGGAACTTTCTTCATTGATACGGAAATAGATGATGATTACGTTGGATTTATATTCAGTTACCAAGATAACCACAAATTTTATGCGGTGATGTGGAAAAAGAATATTCAAACATATTGGCAGGCCACTCCATTTAGAGCTTCAGCTGAACCTGGCATTCAATTAAAGCTCATTGACAGTAATACAGGCCCAGGGCAAATGCTTCGTAACAGTTTGTGGCATACAGGAGATACAAAAGATCAAGTCAAGCTGTTATGGAAAGATCCAAGAAACGTTGGCTGGAAAGAACGCACAGCATACCGATGGTTACTGCTGCATCGTCCAAGAATTGGATTGATTCGCCTTAGAGTTTTTGATGGCGAAAAAATGGTCGCAGATTCCGGAAACATTTATGACACCACTCTCAAAGGTGGTCGCTTGGGAGTGTTCTGTTTTTCACAGGAAATGATAATCTGGTCAGATTTAGTGTACAGATGCAACGGTAAGTAAGTTTTTATCCTGAATAGGGGTGGTGAGGAAAATAGGACGATTTTTTTTTTAATTTTCTGCAATGATCATTATTGTACGTGATGCCTCTCGCCCAATCCCACAATCTTCTTCGGCAAATATCACCTAAACATATAAAAATGCAGCTCTGTCTGTCTGTTTGTCTGTCTGTCTGTCTGCCTGATCCATATAGGCTTGGAAACTACTGAACCCATCAGCGTGAAATTTTGTATACAGGGGTTTTGAGGGTAGAGAAAGGTGACTAAGATAGTTCGAGACCCCTCCCTCCTCTGGAAGGGAAGGGTCCAATACAAATGAAACAAAAATTTCTGCATATCTCGATAATTAACCAAGTAAATGGAAGCAAATTAGGCATGTGGATGTTTTTAGAGGTAACGAATATGTCCATATTGATTCGGCTCCCTCCTCTCTCCTGGAAGAGAGCGGTTCCATACAAATGAAACACAAATTTCTGCACATCTCAAAAACTAACCAAGTGAATGGAACCAAACTTGGTATGAGGATGTTTCTGGGAGTAACAAATATGTCCATGATGATTTGACACCCCTCCCACTTCTGTAAGGGAGGGATCCCATACAAATCAAATAAAAATTTCGCACAGCTCGAGAACCAATCAAGCAAATACAATCAAATTTGGCATGTGAATGTTTTAGGGGTAACGAATACGTCCATAATGATTCTACACCCCTCCTTATTTCGGAAAGAAGGGGTTCCAAACAAGTGAGACATAAATTTCTGTGCGTATCGAGAACTAGCCAACTGAATAAATCGAAATTTGGTAGGTGAATGTTTTTAGGGGAAACAAATATGTACAGAATGTATCAACAGCCCTCTCTCGTGGAAGGGAGAGGTTTCCTAAAAATTAAACACAAATTTCTGCACAATTCGAGAACTAACCAAGTGAATGGAGCCAAACTTGGCAGGTGAATGTTTTTAGGGGTAACAAATATGTTCATAATAGTTTGACACCCCTCACTCTTCTGGAAGGGAGGGGTTTCCTACAAATGAAACACAAATTTCTGCACATCTCGAGAAATAATCAAGTAAATAGGACCAAATACGACATGTTGAGGTTTTTGAGAGCAAGAAAAATTTTAATGATGGTTCGACACCCCTCCCTCTTCTGGAAGAGAGGGCTCATACAAAGGAAACTCAAATTTCTTTACAACTCAAGAACTAATTGTGTGGTGCACAAGCGACATAACTAGTCGCTGCCTTGTCCCTCGTTAGTATTCGCTTATAATTGAATACTGCCAACACTATACAGTTCGGTCGGTTTCCTTCCCGCATCATTCTGGCATTGTGTAGCGAGCGTTCTGATTGGTAAGTCATGTTCCGTCTAAAATAACATCAGACTCTCGTTGTCGAGTGATCTTATAATCGTGAGTATTATCACGCTCGGTGGAGCTAAGGGTCCGTCTCATTGGCGATCCTGCCGTGATAATTCTTCAGTAATTATTATTATTTAGTAGTCAAAAAGAAAAACGAATATAAGATCACTCGGCTCGGGATAAGGTATAGTGTGAAAAAGTGTAAATCGATTAGAAGTTTTAAAGATGGCGGTTCAACCAGCCTGAAATGAGAGAGGCATAGGCATAATACCTGCCGGAGACGAGAGGGCGTTTTTCGATAATCGCCAGAGTATAATGAGAGTGGCGTGTCGGGATGACCGTCTGAGTGAGAGAATATGACGTGTTGGGTTAACCGCTTGAATAAAAGAGGATGGCGTGTCGGGATAACCGCCAGAGCAAAAGAGTTGAGAGAACGTTGAGAGAACGGCGTGTCGGGATGACCGCCGGAACAAAAAAGATGGAGATGGAGAGAGATTATGGCGTGTTGGGATAACCGCCTGAGTGAGAGAATCTGGCGTGTTGGGATAACCGCTTGAATAAGAGAGAATGGCGTGCAGGAATAACCACCTGAGAGAGAGAGAGAATGGCGTGTTGGGATAACCGTCAGAGAGAGAGAAAAATGTTGACAAACGAGAAGTATAACGTACTTATGCTTAGATTTTTCTTTTTGGTTATTGTCCCACAGATAAATTAATTGTCAAAAACATTGTCGGCCCCAGGCAGATACGTACATATCAACCAGCCAACCGGAGATGACTTCGGAAGTGAAAATTACGAGGCGACTTACGGTGACTATCAAATGTAAGAAGATTCGTTCGCGCTCCACATCGCACAACATCGGCGAGCCCGACGACCATCACTTCGACAGTTACGAAATCACGGATGATCCAGACAGTGAGATGCGAGCGTTGAGGCAACAGGTCACCAAAAATGTCCCTGCGAATAGAATGTGGGAGAAGTGGTCGAAATACATTGAGAACTTCTAACTTGCGGCTTCTTTATCAAACGCCACTGGTCCGGTGCGCCGATCGCAACTTCTATTCCTATCTATCGGCGAGGAGCTACAAGCTATCGTTCGAGCACCCAAGTTGAAGTCGAGCTGGAACGATGAGCAGTGCTATGCTACGTTCATCAAAAATATTGAGAGTCATCTACGATCCATGACTGATACGACGACCGAGCATGAGCACTTTTACTTCTATGTATCAGGGAAGAAGTGAATCGGTCATGGCTTTCCACGCTAGGCTCATGGACAAGGTTTGCCTCTGTCGCTATGATCCAAAGACCAAAAGCGTGCGTGCTCATCTTCTTAAAGGGATGACCAATCGAGAGCTAGCTAGGACGACAAGAACTTTTGGTCACGTTACAACTTCCATCATCCAGTCGGCAACGCGAGACGAGGCGTATCAGCGAGAAATTACCCCGGATGGCGGATGGCGAGGATACAACAATAAATCAAGTACGGGGACGAATCAGCAAGGCACCGTTGAAAAGAAGAGCTGATGCCGATCGGCCTGGTAACTCCCGTAGCAAACAGTTTCGCTTTAGCAGGGATCCCCCGAGAGGTTGCTGCTCCAGGTGTTACGGTAGAGCACATTGGAATCGACCTCGTCCTGCGCTCAAACTCAAATGTTACTCGTGTTGTCAAATAAGTCATTTTTTCGCAGTTTGCCGATAAAAGCGTATCAATGCCGTCCAAGAAAGGCAGACTCTAAACTAAGCTTGTTTGGTTGAATTTATTACATTGAATTAAAAGTTTTCCATGTTTTAGTACACTTATTTGTTATCTCCTTTATTTCCTTGTTAGCTTAAAGCACTTTCTCTCGAAGACGTATTGGTTGAACGCCGCATCGGGTATTCGAGTGGTATCACATTCTTGATTGACTCGGGGGTGGATGTAAATGTCGTAATGACTGGCAGCGTCTGCGAGAGAAATATGAATCAGGAACGATCACTTTGGAATTTATTGGCATCGGTTCAGGAAGAGGGCTGCGAGTTTACGCTACACATGTGCCAATGATAGTCGATTCTGCATTCAGAGCGAATATACAAGCGGCGAGGTTGACAAACTCTGTGATAGCCAAGTTCCTTGTCGTAAAAGAAGGGCGATCGATGTCGACTTTTGGAGATGGAAGCGAAAGGAATCATCGAAAGAGTAACTTCTGCGCCGGAGTGAATCAGCGGCATGTCTGCTGTGGCGAAAGGCAAGGATGACAACATTTCTAGCAGAGAACTGGATGTTCAGATTCACACGTCTGATGTTTGGGGTAAATTGCGCTCCTGATATTGTTTATATCGACGACATACTGGTCTTCGCAAATAGCTTAGAAGAATTGCATAAAACTGTTGCTCAAGTACTTCAGATTCTCAGACACAATAATCTGACTCTGAATGATTTCCAGTCCACGTATAATTAGTTTCCAGTCCACGTATAATTAGTTTCGCGTCCAAAGCTTTATCTCCAACAGAGAAAAAGTACGCACAAAATCAGCGAGAGGCTCTCGGTGCGGTATGGGCGGTAGAACACTTCTCCTATTTCTTGTTAGGAAGGCATTTCACCCTACGAACCGATGCGAAAGGCGTTGCATTTGTTTTTAACCGGCTACGTGAAAACACTAAGCGAGCCCTGACACGAGCAGACGGCTGAGCATTGCGGCTTAGTCCTTATGATTACAACATAGAATATGTTAAAGGCCAGGATAAAATTGCCGACCCATCGTCTCGTTTATATCAGGAAAATGATAATTCGTTCGATGAAGAAACAAACTTCTGGGAAGTCGCGACTATAGAAGCTAATACCGTTAGTTTTTTGACCGAGGATGAAATCAGAGCATGTACGGAGAACGATGAATTACTTCAACAGGTAATATGTTCACTACAACACTAGGAAAATCATTAATAATTAGTAAATTCCGTTAGGTTTTCGAAGCACTAGAATCCGGTAGCTGGCCGAGGGTGCTGAAAAGATTTCAGGCGGTGTCAGATAACCAATCGGTCAAGGACGGCATACTAACGAATCTTGGCTGTGCCGTAATCCCGGAAAATTAACGTCAGAAGGCTCTAGAAGTTGCCCATGCTTGGCATCCGACGGCTACGAAACTAAAAAGTAAGGAACGCGTATGGTGGCCTGGGATGGCGACAGATGCAACAAAATGGGTTGAGTCATGCAAAATTTGTGCATTAAATTTTGTTTATTTGTTTATTTGTTTATTTGTTTATTTGTTTATTGGTGTATAAAATTCATCTGACTGATAGTCTTAATGAACTAGTATAAAACTAATATATTATATTAAAAAGTTATACGTGCTAGCTTCTTCTTCAGTTTAAACGAAGGTTCACCAAATTCAAAATATTCCTCCACTCGATTAAACATTCTAATGCATGAGGCAATGGGTTCATTGCGACCGAAGTTCGTGCGATGATAACGGTTTGTCAATAGTGATGCAGGTCGTAAGGCTCGATGTGGTGCACGGAAATTTAACAACGAAAGAAGTTTGGGGGAATCTACTTCACCATTTAGCAGCTTTGCCACAAACAACACCTGTTGCATCTTTCGGCGACGTTCCAAAGTGTCTAGGTTGAGCAAGCAGCAGCGGTCTGAGTACGGGGGCAGGTTGTCGGGTTGTCGCCAAGGCAGGTCCCGAAGAGCCATACGTATGAATCCTCGCTGCACACGTTCTATACGTAGATTCCAATGGAGCTGGTGGGGCATCCAAACAAGGTTTGCGTTTTAGAGGACAGGACGGACAAGAGCACAATTCAGTGATTTTAGGCAGTACGGGTCTTTAAAGTCGCGTCCGATTTTTGAAATGAATCCTAGCTGACGAGTAGCTTTCGAAATAGCTATCGCGCGACGACGATCAAAAGTCAGTTTAGGATCGAGAGTCACACCAAGATCCTTTACGTATTCAACTCTATTCAGTATTTGACCATCTATTTGGTAGCTGAATAATATAGGCGATTTTATGCGATGAAAAGTCATTACTTCGCATTTAGCAATGCTGATTGTCAAACAGTTTAATTTACACCAATACGCGAACGAATTTAGCATATCCTGTAGACGTCGACAATCCTCGATGGAACGAATCGTCAAAAATATTTTAAGATCGTCAGCATAAAACAGCCTACAACCAACTCCAAGTGCAGCAGCAGCGTCATTGAAAAATAAAATAAACAATAGTGGTCCCAAATTGCTGCCTTGAGGTACACCCGATTTATTGGCGAAAGGAGGCGATAATTGTGATCCCAGTTTTACTCGCATAACTCTATCGCACAAATATGAGCCTAGCCATTTTACGAACTGTCGCGAAGCACCCATTCGCAGGATTTTTTCCAACAGTATTCGATGATTAATACGGTCGAAGGCAGCTTTCAGATCCGTATATATAACGTCCACCTGTGCTTTACATTCCAGTTCATTAATACAACTAGAGGTGAAGTCTAGAAGATTCGTAGTCACCGAGCGGCCAGTCATGAAACCATGCTGGTCAGAGGAAATGTAGTGTCTAGTGCTACGTAGAATAGCTGCACTTACGACTAATTCAAAGAGTTTTGAGCCGGCAGATAAACTAGTAATGCCACGGTAATTTTTGACGTTGCTGTTATCACCACTCTTGAAAACTGGAAACATGATAGAATTTTTCCACACCTCCGGGAATTTTCCTGACGTGAAGGACTTGTTAAAGATGCAGCATAGTGGCTTAGCAAGCAAAACGGCACAACGGCAAAAAATGACAGCGGGAATCCCATCTGGTCCAGCGAAATAAGACGTTTTTAATTTTTTTGCTGCAGCAATTATCATTTCTGGAGTAATTTCGAAAACATCTAGATCAACACAATTGGCCGGAACATTTTGAACAGCGTTCTCAACGGTTTGTGCAGTAACAGGATCGGAAGCAAAGACCGACGAAAAGAACGTAGCAAACAACTTACAAGCATCCGATTCAGTTGAGGAGGTAGATTCATTGAAAAACACTTCCGACGGAATTGCAGAGCTTTTCCTTTTCGAGTTTACGAAGCTCCAGAACTTGTTTGGGTTTCTTCGCAAATTGGCCTGAACGCCCAGAACATACGATTTATACAAACTAGCATTTAGCCGTCGGTACTTTTCACTGGCCCGTTTAAAGTGGTAGTTTGTTTGAACAGTTCGCCATTTACGGTGTTTACGCTGATATGTGTTTCGAAGTCGTTTCAAGCGCCGTAGCATGCTGGTGCCCCATGCAGGTGCGGAGGGGGGCTTCACGAAAGGTAATGTTTCGGTCAACCATGAGCGAATAGCATCGCAAAAGCGCAAAGTCATAATGTCAACCGATTCTGACTCAAACAAACTAGTCCAATCAATGCTCGAAAGATATGCGGAAAGGGCATCGAAATCGATCTTGCGGTAATTCAATTCCTGTCTTGCCGGTGAGTCATACACTGTAGTGGAAGCTGGACAGTTGGAAACAGGCAGCGTAATTACTAGAGGAGGATGATGCGAATCAGGTTGAATCAGCGGCATTTCACATTTATCAACCAAAACGTTACTATCACTAGTGCAGAAAACAAGATCCAGCACTCTGCCAAGATAATTACGCTGCAAGTTAGCCTGATATAGGTCAAGAAAAACCATCCCATCAATCAATGTTGCATTACTTGCAGAGAGCTGGGCAGGATTAGTATGCTGTATCACACCGTTGCATATGTCCCAGGCGATTCGAGGCTGATTATAGTCGCCGCAAACAACTACCGTGCTATCAGGGCAACTATCGTCACAGAATTCGCGTACAGAAGCAACATGTGCATCGATGACAGATGCATCGTTACTTTTGTCCGGTGGTATATATACGGCGCACAGTAATATTTTCTTAGAACGAATAGTCGCTCGAACGCATACCTGCTCCAAATGCCTTCCGTGTGCGGGTACAAAAAGAGTACATGGGAATTGTTTGTCCACAGCAATCAAAACACCTTCGAAAGAACGTTTTTCACTATTCATGGCGCTCCTGTCGCACTGAAAAACACTGTATGAGTTCCCAAAAAGCTGGAGCGAATGGATGCGGTCGACTAAGCTGGTTTCGGTGAGAATGATGACATCGTACATGCTGTCTTCAGCGTGAAGAAAAAACTCGTCGATTTTCGTTCGCAGTCCCCGCACATTCTGATAGTTAATACAGATGTTGCACGTATCATGGCGGCGATCAGAAATGCTAGAACTTAAAGGATGGTCAGGTACCGATAGTTCAGAAATTAAGTCATACATGCCTGAAGCAGCAGGCTGGAAGCCCCCTTCCCGCACTCCGACCACAGGATCGGGACGATGACGATGCTGAAGACCTGCACAATGCGCGACTGTGGCGGGGGGGTCAGAGGCTTCCATAGTGTCTGTTAAAGGGTGTCCCGAGTCCAAAGCATCAGCAACAGGAACATTAACAGGAACATTATTTGGCAGCCAGTTATCTTCGTCGAATGTCTCGTAAACAGTAAATTTAAGTTGTCCTAGTCCGTTGTCGGTTGAATCATTCATATTAATTGCAGAGCAGGCGAGTTCCCAAATTAATTTTTTGGCAGGTCAACAAATTCTCTAAACAGCATACCAGTGGGCCATGAAGCAGGGTCCAGTGCAACATTTTTCAAATTTGGATCCAAGCCGATTTTGTATGACACATAAGAAAAGTTTGATGTATCAATACCCTTACGCACAAGCCAAACGGCAGCAACAGGCTCAGTGGTATGCAAACAGCGCGAGACGATTTTTTGTTTGTCACTGTCGGTAAGCTTTGGATTCAGTCCAGATAGGTACAGCCAAAAACAATATGCAGCGACAGGAACAATCGAAGATACCGATAAATCACTCAGATCAGATGTTATTTTCACCGCGATCGGCTTCGATTTGAATAGGCTCAGTACGACGACGTTTTGAATTTTTTATTGGCCATACAGGCGTAGTAGACAAAGTAGAAGGTGTACCAAGCAAGGGATTCTCATTTGTCGGTTTGCGGGGCAAATTATCAATTTTTTTGCTCAATTCACCAACGACATCAAAGAGCTTCTGAACCTGTGCTGGTAAGTCGGCGATAGACTGTGGCTGTGTGGATTCGTTTGGTTGTAAATCTGTCACATACTCGCGAACAGATCGACCGTTCAAAACTTCTCGACAGGTTGGACAAATAAACATTATTTTGCCTTGCACGAAAAATTCTTTGCAAACGCTACTATTGATACCACAGCATTGTTGGTTGATATGGAAACATGTTTCACAAAAACGCAACGGATGGGTTCCAAATCATTTATGACAAGTTTACACTCTCCGCACAGTTTCTTCTCCATTCTCTTATGGTTCAGCAAACGGTAGCAGTACTTGACGAATGTTGTTGTCGCAAAAAACAACAATAGCAGCCAAAACAGAGATAAGATTTATCTGTTAGCAAATGGCAGACCGGAAAGACCTACCCCGTTGCAACGATGCTTTGCTCCAAAGTCAGTGTGGGTAGCCACTTCAATGAAGAACTGCAAGCGGCAGTACACTCTTATAATGCGGCTGCTCACACAATAACCAAAGTGCCACCAGAGGAGGTTTTATCTTGAAGAAAAATTCACCGGGTCTACCCTTGCTGGATCGTGGAAAAGCAAACATCGATGAGCAACTCTTAGTTAGGAGAGATGCTTAAGCAAAAATACAGTCGAAGTTCCATAAAGATGCTCGACGCAACGCTAAACCTAGCAGTGTTCGCCTCGGTGATACTGTCGTAGTTGGACGGCAAGTGAGGTCAAAAGGTGACACTCGATTCGATTCTAGACAAAACACGGTTGTTCAAGAAAATAACGAAAGTTTGGTTAAGTGCGATGAAAGTGGAAACCGTTCGAGACGCCACATAACTCAGACCTTTTCATGGTGATTCGACTCCCCTCTCACTTCTGGATGGAAGGGCTCTTATACAAATCAAACACAAATTTCTATGGTGGGTTGACACTCCTCCGTACTCTAATAGGGGAGGGAGTTCTCCCAAAAAAATCAGATATTCCAACCAGGTTTTTCGGAAAGCAGCGTTAAATGGTCGGGTCAATGCACAAGAGCCATAGCTCGACTCCAGACGCCGTTTTTAAATTTAAGATGGAAACTTCCGGTTTCTAATATGAGTGTTTCCGGAACCAGAATGACGCTCAAAGGCCAGAAAATGTCTCCAAATGCTACTTCGAAGTCCAAGATGGCGACTTCCGGTTTCTAAAAAACAGCGGAAAGTGACCAATACCCGAGTTGGACTACCTAAATCAATACCGGCTGACTTTTCAGTACCAAACACGAAAGGATTACTGCTGTTTGAATTCGAAATTTTAGCTGAAAGGACACTAGCATATGAAATACCTGGTGGTGCCCAAACAGGACTATTTGTTTTCAATTTGGTGTTTTCTAAATTTGAAATATTACCTACAGACACACTAGCAACAGGAAATGCTGGTGACCCCTGAACAGTATTGAAAGTTTTTTGATTACCCACAAGAATATTATTGCCATCAGATTGTTTTGAATACCTACGCTGTCTGGAAGAAATAATTTTTGACCTAACAGGACAATCAAAGAAATTTGATTTGTGTTTACCCCCACAATTTACACATTTGAAATTTTCAGTGGTCTCTTTCACAGGACAGATGTCTTTCGTGTGGGAAGAGTAACTACAAATCATGCGTTTTGTTGTCATATGGCAGTTACTAGTTCCATGACCATAAGCTTAACCTCTAGTGGCCAAGTTAATTTCTAGACGAGCTTCGGTAAAATCACTATGAATCATTATAAACACTTTTTAAGTATTTATTGAAGCTTTTTAGAGTTTCGACTGAAGCCCGCCAAATGGCGGCATTGGGCACTAGAGGGTTAACAATTCCGGCATTGCGTGAAATTATGGATGCCTCCATGTTTCTTGAAGTTTTACTTTATTCGCACGTTGAATAAAACACGTGCTTTTTCTAAAAAATGAAATTACTTACTTTGGTACGATCAAAATCTGTAAGTAATTTTCCTGTTGTTTTCCAGTATTATTAATATTTGCATTTGATTTACGTTTCATCAAAATTACTTGGTTGGGGAAAAACCAAGTAATTCTGTCAAACAATCTTTATTCGAACTAAATTTCTATTTTTCACAACGGCTTTTTCCCGTTAACACGCAAATTCATTAAGCAGACAGTATGTGAAGTAGAGAGAGCGAAAAATAAGCGAACTGGAAATACAATACAGATTTGAAAAAATATACCGCATCCCGTCTGCTTAATGAAACAATCTTTAATTTCATCAATAGTTTGGTCATTTGAAAGACCTTTCAAAACAGCTTTAAACGGTCTCTCGTTTTTGGCATCATAGGTGTAAAATATAGGCATAGGTATAAATTGTACATCTTTTCTGTCAAATACTGTAATATATGTTTATGGCCGTCAAAAGACTCGGCCAAAATACGAATTTCGCCTCCCCCACTCGACAGCCCAAGCGTGTTAGGCCCGTTAGCTCCATGGATAGCAGGTCGACCATCTGTGCGAACCTTTCGGTAGACCAAAGCGGCGGAGCATAGCAACTGAAGTAGAACACTCCGTTCACCTTGGAAACCGCGTACCCTTCTTCTGAGGTTGAAACGACTTCCTGAACCGTAAACCTGCCCGTCGTCCATATGGCCGCCATGCTGGACCTATCCGCAACCCAGTTTCTATTTTCGGAAGGGATGCGGTAAGGGTCCGATACAATGGCGATGTCCGACAGCGACTCAGTGGCTGCTTGGTTTAGCAGCTGCTGAGCCGCGTAGCAGTGGTTCAGGTTCAGTTGCCTCACCCTTACGCCTGTGGTTTCGTAGCCGGCTTGCCGGCTGGGCACCTGGGGCCTCCCATAAAGTGTTTGGCGTCCCGTTTCCCGGAACACACCATACACTTGGGAGGCTCCCCACAGTCTTTCGCTTTATGGCCTGCACCAGCGCAACGCCTGCTTAGATGGCTCCTGTCGGGCCCCTTACAGGTCCAGGACTTATGTCCTCCCTCAAAGCACTGGAAGCAAACGTCCGGTGGCTGGAGTATATCCAGGGGGCATACTGACCAGCTTACCTTTAGCTTACCCTCCTTCAGTGCCAGGTTCGCGTCCGCCGACGCTAACCGGAAGGTGGCCACCTGGGTTCCCGTTGGACCCTTCCGGAGGCGGATTGCCTCAGTGGCCACCTCCACCCCGCACTTCTCCTTGAGGGCTTGCGCAATGTCGCACCCCTCGGTGATTTAATCCAGGTTTTTAAGCTGGAGAGTCACCTCCGAGGTGAGTGTCCGAACTTGCACATCCTTGCCGAGTACCTGCTCGGCTACCGCCTTGTAGGAAGCGTCGGAGCTCAAGGATCATCTCGCCGGTGCGAGATCGGCGGATGCTCCGGCCATCCGCCCCCAACTCCTTGAGCTGGGTTTCGCCCCTCATCTTTTTCAATACTTCCGAGTACTTAGACCCGTCGGTCTTGGGAGTGAGGGCGTCCCCCCTGCTCTTGGCCTTCTTGGCCCTTAGCGGTATTAGCGGTTTCTTCGCCACTTCGTCTTGGCGTTTTCTACCTTCCTGGCGCCCTTTTCCTACCACGGTAACCAAGCGCCACCAACCGCTTTTTCACATTACCGGGGACTGCCGCGTTCGCTTAGTGGACTGCCCCGTAGAGCAGATCGCTGCGAACGTGGGGGCATCAGTCTGAACCCCTTTGGATTCAGTTGCCCTCTTCTTCCCCACCTCCTTTTCAGCCGCTTCGGCCCCCGCCACGAGTTCGGCGTACTCCTGTTGAGCTTCGTCAATGGTGGCTCGAAGCAGGGGGAGGCTCTGCTTCAGGTCCCTGGCGATATTGCTCCTATTCGCCGCGAACTCGGTGATCGCATCGAGCTGTTCGGACAGCGCTGCCACCCTTGGCCGCTTGTCCCTACTCTTCTCGATGGCCTTGACAAGCAAGGGACCGGCGACCGTTATATCCGGTGTGGAGACTGGCGTGTTAACCTTTCCGCCACCGGATTTTACTGCATCCGTCTCCGCCTTCTTCTGCGGAGACCGCTGGATGCCACCTCTCGCAAAGGGATTTGGTAGTCCCTCCACGCTCGTCGCTTGTTTTTTGCTTTTGATTCATTTTAATTGGGTCCTTCTTCCAGCCGCTATCCTTGTCCATAGAGGAGAAGTCGCTTGTATGGTCCCATGGTAGTCTATGCCGAAGCAGTGAGGCCATGAGCCACCTTATGAGCACTATGACGCCCCCGCCCGCGTAAGCCAGGAAAAGAGTATCTTTTCCGAGGACTAGTCCCCCCCCCCATCTGTTCCTTCTCTGCCTGATCCCCACCAGGCAATGGACGCGGAACATACTGGAAGGCCTGCCAAGTTTTACGGTACTTTACTAAGGGAGCTCGATGCAGGTGCCAGCCCTTGGTCGTGGTTCCGTATCAAAGTCCGACTCGAATCCGTTTCGTTCGCTGCCAGTTGCCATAATTGTGACCTGTGATAGCGTCGATTAGTCCCGGACCAGCAGCGGGAGCTTGCCTAGGGAGTGGTGAGGTTTCGGGCATTGGGCAGTCGATTCCCCGTAAATACCACGGCCAACCGTAAGCAGCTTCGACGGAGCGCGTAGTGCCGCTTCCATCACCTAAATGCACTAACCCGCCTGTTGGGGCTGATACCAGTAAGGTTCCAATTATGGTGTACTGGTCAATGTGTTTTAGGTTTTGAGAGGAAATACGTTTTTATACCACGACGTTGGGTTGGCACCTGCACCGAGCTCCCTTAGTAAAGTCGTGTGACAACGGCTTGAAACGGCGAGGTGACATACGGATGCAGGGGTCTCCGTCCGGTTAAACCTGGCAGGCCTTCCAGTACGCTCCGCGGTCATTGCCTGATGGGAATCAGGCAGGAGTGGGATCAGATGCCCTTTCCTGACTTACGCCGGTCGGGAGGCGTCATAGTTGCTCATGAGGGGCTATGACGACCTTCACTAGCCATGATCTCACTGCCCCGGCATAGGCCACCATGGGACCATATAGACGACCACTCCACCATGGTCAAGGATAGCGGCTGGAAAGGGGACCCTATTAACTAGAATGAATTTTCTAAAAATTGACGATGAAGCGAAGGTAGCGGAAAGGACGGACGGGTTAGTAAACCTGTTTGCCGGGCGGGGCATCGCCCGGTTTCCATCGAGACTGGCGGATGCCGGTAAAGGCGGCGCACAGGTTGGTACACCTTTTGCGGCACCGACAGGGGAGTTCCGAGTTGGGGCAAAGGCGGGCACGCCTAAGACAGCACCAACCGGAACGGCGAAGACTGGCGGCAAGGTGGAAACACCTAAGACCGCCAAGGAACGAAACAGATATCTGGGGCTATGCTACTCTCTGCGGTAGAAAGCCACATGAACAAGTTCCCGAGCGTAGAGGCTGTGTCCGTACAACTTGATGAATTACTCAAGTTCACGGACGAACGTAGCAACATTTCGAAAGATTTGAAGCAATGTCTTCTGTTACTACGTATGAATATTTGCAGCGCAAAATCCGAGTTTTCGGAAGCCCTTAAGCGGGCTAACAATGCCGAAAGCAAGGCACTCACGCTGGAGGCAAGGCTTAACCAGTCTAAAAAAGGGAATGTTGTAACTGTGTCGAAATACACACAAACAGCTGCAGCATCGTTTGCCGAAATCTGTTCAACTGAACCGACCGGCAAACGTGCCAGAGGCTCTCCGGGGGAATCGGCCCCCAGGAAGCAACGAAGGTGGTTGTTCGGAGACAGCCAGGATGCTGGCCTGTCAGTCCAACCGAGCAAAGAACCAACAAACGGCGAAGCCACGGGTTGGACCACCGTGGTGGACAAAAAGCGACTAAAGCGGGAACGACGCGCGAAGCGCTGGGACCTCAATAAGAAGCCGCAAGGGTCGAACAGGCGGAGCAAGGGCGATGCGCTCATTTTCAAGACGGATACGTCTAAATACGCTGAAGTCTTGAGGGCCATGAGAGGCGAGTCTAAGCTCAAAGACCTCGGCGCGGATGTCAGGTCAATTCGTCGGTCACGCACCGGCGAGATGATCCTCGAACTCCGCAAAGAGGCAAAGGGCAAGGGCGGTGCCTATAAAAAGGTGGCCCAGGAAGTGCTAGGCGAGGAGGTTCAAATGCGAGCCCTCACTATTGAAGTGACTCTCCAGCTTAAAAAACCTGGACGAGATCACCGAAGGGTGCGACATAGCACAAGCCTTCGAGCGAGAGTTGCTACCATAAAGCTTCCACTAGCGGAGGGTAACAAGGCCCTGAAGAAGGCCACGTTGAAGGTGGGTTGGTCGGTCTGCCATCTGGGCACCTTCCAACAGCCTGACGTTTGCTTCAGGTGCTTTGAGCGGGGGTATAAATCCTGGTCGTGCAAAGGGCCGACAGGTCCAATTTACGCCGCCGCTGCGGTGGCGCAGGCCATAAAGCACGGGACTGCGGTGCATCTCCCAAGTGTCTGGTATGCACCGGTGAACGGGACGCCAAACACGCCATGGGAGGCCCCAAGTGTCCAGCTGCACGGCCGACTACTAAGCCACAGACTTGAGGGTGATACAGGTAAACCTGAATCACTGCTATGCGGCGCAGCATTTGCTACACCAAGCAGCTGCTGAGTCGTTGTCGGACGTGGCCATCGTCTCGGACCCCTACCGCATCCCAACCGGAAACGGTGACTGGGTATCGGACAAGTCTGGGAAGACGGCCATTTGCACGACAGGCAGGTTCAGTAAATTGTGTCGACCTCCGGAGAGGGATACGTGATAGCCAAAGTGGATGTATAGTAGTATTCTACTGCAGTTGCTACGCTCCGCCAAGTTGGTCTACCGAAACGTTCGCACAGATGGTGGATCAAGCAACCGTGGAACTGACGGGCCTATGGGCGTTGGTGGTTGCGAGTGACTTCAACGCTTGTCGACTGTCGACTGTCGAGTGGGTGCAAGACGGAGGATGCAACGCGCACGTTCCGACGAGCAAAGAGCGGAACGCGGTGCCGCATTCAGATCCGCTAAGGTAACGCTTAAGAGCGCAATCAGAGCCAGTAAACGAGCCTGTTTCGAACGACTATGTGCCAGTGCCAATTCGAACCCGTGGGGTGACGCCTACAGGATCATTATAACCAAGACTAGAGGTGCGCTAGCCCGGCCGAACAATCACCAGCGATACTAGAAACGATCATTCAGGGCCTCTTCCCAAGCCACGTGTAGTGTCCAGACGTACCAGCTCGACAAGAGCTCATTTTTCCGCGGTCTTTCACTGTGTAAATCTCTCAGTAAACTAACGACGAATCGCTGAGGAAATAATCTTCCCGCCGATCTCTAGGTATGAGAGTGTATGCGTGAAGGTTAACCGAAGACTTGGTATATACAGACTACCCACAGTATTCCAAACATTGAGATAATGATAACAGTATAACCGCAGGATTCTGGATATAATATGCTTGTAATGTAGTATGAAATAACATAAATTTATTTTTTAATCTGAATATTTATTTTGTGTAACCCGTATCCCCTACAACCAACATTTACAAACGCTATTAGAGATGAAGTTTTGGATCTGACGCTATGCAGTCCAGCAATTTCTGAGAAAATTGCTAACTGGCACTATCTGATCACAAGCACATTTTGTTTGTGGGAAACCATCATCTGTTACTTACAGAGATCCTAAAAAAACAGACTGGGATCAATATGCACAATATTTGCGAAAAGATTGACCTTTAAATTGTAGCTGAATTGAAACAGTTTCAGAATTGGAATCTATGACAATTCAGCTAAATGAAATGGTGATAAATGCATACAATAATAGTTGTCCCGCCGAACAATCGTCATCAAGTAGGGACGTGCCATGGTGGAACAAGAAGCTTGAAAATCTTCGAAAAAATAGTCGGAAACTTTTTAATAAAGCAAAACGTACTTCAGACTGGGCCCAATAAAGAAGAGCCTTAACTGAATATAGCAATGAAATCCGGAAATCTAAAAGGAGGTCTTGGGTTCAAATGTGTGAATCTATAGAAAGAACTCCAGTTGTTTCCAGATAACAAAAGACTCTTGCCAAAGATCATACCGTTGAGCTTGGCAATCTAAAGCGTCATGACGGAATCTATACTAGTGGTCCTCGTGATGCCTTAAATCTAATGATGGAAACGCATTTTCCCGGTTCTATTGAAAAGACGGATTCAGCCATCTCTGATTGAGTTGAAATTTGTTCTACGCAGACTAGCTCTGGGTCTACTAGAACGGAAAGTACAGTATCAGATGTGGCGGATGAAATTTTTACAAGAACCAGGGTGGAAAGTGCTATGAGATCCTTTGAGCCTTTTAAGTCTGTAAGTGTAGATGGAATATTTCCAGCATTGCTTTAAAAAGGTGAAGCAATACTAATTCCTTCTCTCATTGAGATTTTCCAGGCCAGTTTAAGGTTGAATCATGTTCCATAAAATGGAGGGTAGTAAGAGAAATCTTCATACCTAAAACTGGGAAGCGTGATAAGACGCATCCTAAAGCATTCAGACCCATTAATCTTTCTTCGGTTTTGTTGAAGACAATGGAGAAAGTCAGATAAATTTCTCTTTGAGCGTCTTAGTAGAATGGAATTGAATTTTGAGAATAGGTTATGTTTCCCTTTAATTCTACTACGAAAATTCGAATACCCTCTAATCGAATACCGTCCGCAGATACGTATTTCGGCTGCTACATGCAACCATCATTATTATTATCATTATTATTATTTATTTTCTGTTCATCCAACTTGTAGTCTCGATGAAGTTATACTAATAAAGGGTTTGTGGCTGGGAAAAGCCGCCTTGGTATGCGCGAGAAGCAGATTTCAAGCTGGCATAAAAACCCAACATCTTTTTCGCACAAATACATAGCAGTAGTTACAAGTCAAACATAAATCGTACAATAGGACAACACTTACAATGTAAAAATAGTTAAACTAACATTAAAAATTAAAATTATCATTAAGATTATAAGCTAAAGCCATTCGACGAATAGGTTCATGAAGGCCATAGTTCGTGCGGTGCGCATTTAACTGCAATAGTCGTTGATGGCGTTGCGGGCGAAGAGAGCAGTGCAGTTGCAGCATAGTCAGAAGAGCTGGGCAATCATAACCACTTGTCAAAATTTTGTGTGCTGTTCTAGCCATGATATCCTTGCGTCGTTGTTCAAGAGGTGCGATACCAATCAATAAACAGAGGTTTTCGTAGGGCGGCAGATTATTAGGATTACTACAGGGTAATGAGCGACAAATCCTTCGTATGAAGTGCTTTTGAATGCGCTCAATTCGTTGAATCCAATGATCATGGATCCCATACAACACATGCAGTTTCTAGGATCGACTGTAGCAAAGAGCAGTAGAGTGTGCGGAAAGTGCCTGGGTCTTCAAACTTCTTTCCGATCCTATAAATCAAGCCAAGTTGACGATTGGCTTTATTTATAATTGTTGAGTAGTGCTGTCGGAACGTCATTTGCGTGTCTAATGAGATTCCTAAGTCAGTGACAACTTCGCTTCGTTGCAGAGTTGTTTCATCGATGGAATAATCAAACAACAAGGGCTGACGCTTATCAACATGAAGTTGCGATTACACCAGTCATTAAACAAATCGATAAGCTCTTGAAGCCTGCTGCAATCTTCAAGTGTTTCATTAAGGTGAAAAATCTCAGTATCATCCGCGTAGAGCAGTCGTGTACCAGGTGGTAAAATCCGAGTGACATCATTGATGAACAATGAGAAGAGCAGCGGCCCCAGTATGCTGCCTTGAGGCACACCGGAACTTAACAACAAACTTACGATGGCGTAGATAAGAGTTTAACCATCCCAGCGGCGACTCCGAGCTTATAACATTTGGCACAAAGTAACCCATGATCAACACGATCAAAGGCAGCTTTCAAATCCGTTTAGATGGCATCGATTTGAAGACTCTGTTCCATGCCACGAAGACAGAATGAAGTAAACTCCAGTGAGTTTGTGGATACAGATCTGCCAGGATAAAACCCATGCTGCGCGGTAGAAATATATTTTTTTACGCTGAACATAAGATGATGATGAACAATTGATTCAAAAACTTTCGAGCAAGCGCACAAGAAAGAGATTTCGCGGTAATGTTCAATATTTCGTTTATCGCCTTTCTTTAATACCGGGAACATAAACGATTCCTTCCATCTACGGAGATATTGATGATTTTGCAAAGAAAGGTTCAAGATTGCAGTTAGCGGAAATTTTGAATTTTCGATGCATTTTTTTCAAAAGAATAGCAGGAATACCATATGGTCCAGGAAGGCATGACTGTTTCAGACTGCAGGTAGCGTTAGCAACTTCGTCATGGGTAATTAGAAACGTATCAACACTGAGTACATCACCGGGAACCAGAGACAAAGCTGAGGAAATGACGTCAGGTGAAGCGCATTCGCTATTGAAGACATTTGAAAAGTGCTCAGCAAATAGGTCGCATTTGTTACGATTCGTAGACTCTTCACTGTTGAGCAAAAACATAGTGAAAGGTAAATCTTCCTCCTTACGTTTCGTATTTACAAACTTCCAGAAGCTTTTCGGGTTCAGACGTAGGTTGTATTCGGCTTTACGTACAAATGCTGCATACAGACTTCTGTTCAGGGCTTTGTAGGACCGGCTAGCACAATTAAAGCGGATGCGATTAACAGGGTTTCTATTCCTTTGATAGGCACGCAAGGCTGATTTACGAGTGCGGTTAAGTCTAGTAAGTTGCTTGTTTCCCCAAATAGGTTTCGAACGAGGACAAACTTTTGGAACATGCTGAAGTATAAGATCCTGGATTATATCGGTAAAATATGACACGGCTTCGTACACAGCCCTAAATCGGTTGAAAGAGGTCCAGTCGATATCTCTCAGTGCTAAATTGATAGCATCATAATTTCCTCGTCGAAAGTTAAAACTATTAGAATCGAACTCATCTATGAACTGTGTTTTAACAGGTTTGTTGACGGTGACCATTATTGGAGGGTGATGGACGTCAACATTACAGAGGGGAGCAGGAGCAGTGGTGACTGAGCACGCTGGCAAAACATGCAAGTTAGCGAAGATCAGATCCAGCTATCTACCATTCGGGTTACAGACAGAATTGATCTGGTGCATACTGTGAAAAGCCATGCCGTCTAACAAACGAGAACTGCCGATGTTAACAGATGATCGCAAAGCGTCGAGCCCAGGTTTTTTTTCTTCATCTATATGCGTCGAGCCCAGTTTAAACCAGATCGGTTATAGTCTCCAAACAAAAGAAGATCGTCGTTAATACCAATCGAAGTAACAGCTTTTTCAACAGATGCGATATGGCGATCAATAATATCCACTTCATTCCGCAAATTAGGTGGGATATAAATAGCACCGATTACAAAATTTGACTCGCCATTCATGATCGTAACTCATAACTGCTCAAGTTACTCATCTGAGGCTTCAACTAGCAATGCTGATGACAAAGAGCGCCGAACAGCAATAATAACTCCGCCACCCCTTGCCTTTGTGCTGTTCCTCGAGCATCGGTCAGTCCGATAAACGGTATAATCACTTCCAAATAATTGAACAGAGGGAATTTGCGAATCGAGTCAAGACTCAGTTATGACGATGCAGTCAAATAACGCATCAGACACTTCCAGTGCAATTCTGTAAGTTTGCTACGTACAAAGTTGATACTTGCCGTTTATTGCGGATTGTAGAACCCCTTTGCCACACCCACGCACTGGACCGGGACGGCTGATGATTGCAGGCTGCAGTGGCTCGACAGTGGAGGGGGGCTCAGGGGTTTCCACAATGCCAACTTTGTTGCGTCCCAGTATCCGACAACCGCAGGATTCTGGATATAATATGCTTGTAATGTAGTATGAAATAACATAAATTTATTTTTTAATCTGAATATTTATTTTGTGTAACCCGTATCCCCTACAACCAACATTTACAAACGCTATCAGAGATGAAGTTTTGGATCTGACGCTATGCAGTCCAGCAATTTCTGAGAAAATTGCTAACTGGCACTATCTGATCACAAGCACATTTTGTTTGTGGGAAACCATCATCTGTTACTTACAGAGATCCTAAAAAAACAGACTGGGATCAATATGCACAATATTTGCGAAAAGATTAACCTTTAAATTGTAGCTGAATTGAAACAGTTTCAGAATTGGAATCTATGACAATTCAGCTAAATGAAATGGTGATAAATGCATACAATAATAGTTGTCCCGCCGAACAATCGTCATCAAGTAGGGACGTGCCATGGTGGAACAAGAAGCTTGAAATCTTCGAAAAAATAGTCGGAAACTTTTTAATAAAGCAAAACGTACTTCAGACTGGGCCCAATAAAGAAGAGCCTTAACTGAATATAGCAATGAAATCCGGAAATCTAAAAGAAGGTCTTGGGTTCAAATGTGTGAATCTATAGAAAGAACTCCAGTTGTTTCCAGATAACAAAAGACTCTTGCCAAAGATCATACCGTTGAGCTTGGCAATCTAAAGCGTCATGACGGAATCTATACTAGTGGTCCTCGTGATACCTTAAATCTAATGATGGAAACGCATTTTCCCGGTTCTATTGAAAAGACGGATTCAGCCATCTCTGATTGAGTTGAAATTTGTTCTACGCAGACTAGCTCTGGGTCTACTAGAACGGAAAGTACAGTATCAGATGTGGCGGATGAAATTTTTACAAGAACCAGGGTGGAAAGTGCTATGAGATCCTTTGAGCCTTTTAAGTCTGTAAGTGTAGATGGAATATTTCCAGCATTGCTTTAAAAAGGTGAAGCAATACTAATTCCTTCTCTCATTGAGATTTTCCAGGCCAGTTTAAGGTTGAATCATGTTCCATAAAATGGAGGGTAGTAAGAGAAATCTTCATACCTAAAACTGGGAAGCGTGATAAGACGCATCCTAAAGCATTCAGACCCATTAATCTTTCTTCGGTTTTGTTGAAGACAATGGAGAAAGTCAGATAAATTTCTCTTTGAGCGTCTTAGTAGAATGGAATTGAATTTTGAGAATAGGTTATGTTTCCCTTTAATTCTACTACGAAAATTCGAATACCCTCTAATCGAATACCGTCCGCAGATACGTATTTCGGCTGCTACATGCAACCATCATTATTATTATCATTATTATTATTTATTTTCTGTTCATCCAACTTGTAGTCTCGATGAAGTTATACTAATAAAGGGTTTGTGGCTGGGAAAAGCCGCCTTGGTATGCGCGAGAAGCAGATTTCAAGCTGGCATAAAAACCCAACATCTTTTTCGCACAAATACATAGCAGTAGTTACAAGTCAAACATAAATCGTACAATAGGACAACACTTACAATGTAAAAATAGTTAAACTAACATTAAAAATTAAAATTATCATTAAGATTATAAGCTAAAGCCATTCGACGAATAGGTTCATGAAGGCTATAGTTCGTGCGGTGCGCATTTAACTGCAATAGTCGTTGATGGCGTTGCGGGCGAAGAGAGCAGTGCAGTTGCAGCATAGTCAGAAGAGCTGGGCAATCATAACCACTTGTCAAAATTTTGTGTGCTGTTCTAGCCATGATATCCTTGCGTCGTTGTTCAAGAGGTGCGATACCAATCAATAAACAGAGGTTTTCGTAGGGCGGCAGATTATTAGGATTACTACAGGGTAATGAGCGACAAATCCTTCGTATGAAGTGCTTTTGAATGCGCTCAATTCGTTGAATCCAATGATCATGGATCCCATACAACACATGCAGTTTCTAGGATCGACTGTAGCAAAGAGCAGTAGAGGAAGGACTGGCAACATGGCTAACAAAACAAACGCACATTAAATCGGTCCGTAAATTTTTCATAAAATTCACTTGTATTTTCGCTCTGGAAGTTATAAAAAGTTGAAAAATCTCAAGTTTATGGAGTGTCGCGTGTGTAAGATACAGATTAATTATAGTGGAGTGAAAATTAGAAGATCAAAAATGGAATTGATTATGCAGTATAAATTGGCACAGAAGATAGAGTTCGCTCGCCATTCGTGTACGCTTTCATTTCTACCAAGTGAACGGTAGTGTTAGTGAATTGAGAGGGAAGTGGAAGCCGTAAATTGAGAAGAAATGGGCTCTATCATACGTCCTCTCCTGACATCGATTATAGGATTGTGTTTGTTTATTTCTTTTTATCCCCCATTGAGCTTTGCACGCAGCAATGAGCAAACCTTTTTGCTTCAGCTGGCTCGTAAAATGCAACTGGAGAGACAGGAATCAGAAGCTAAGTATTGGTGTTGATAATATTTTACATTTACAGTGAAACTGTGAGGCCTGAAACATGCTGGACGCCGGCGCGGGCGGTCCGGTAGGATTCTTGCCGTAGGTTCGTGAACAGATCTACTTACGGCTGTTTATTGAGCTGCGGCGGGAGTCTCGCCCGATCGCTCGCTTTGGCATTCGACGTGTTTCAGGCCTGACTACCTATGTTAAAGCACACAACTTTTCTTCCATTCGATTTGAACAGCATAGCGAGAGAGAATTTGTTTTTTTGCCTTTTGTGCTGCGTGGTGATTAGTGCATTCGTGTACATTTGTGTTGGCTGCGTGTGAGGCGTGAAGAGAGATGATGGTTGCTTGGATTGAAGTTTGCTTGTGTGTGTGTGTCGAAACATGATGAAGTCGATGCGAAGTGTTGCCGTGTTTTCAACAATTTGCTCGGCATGCGTGCGCAATAGGATTGCTCATTATTTTCATTTTTCATGAACCTGAAACTAAAATTCAATTTATGATTTCGTAGCTTTTGAACGAATAGTGTACTCTTGGATGATTATGTTCAATTCGTGTGAGTCGGGCCAACATGAGTCCACACTGACCACACCAACTAATCGTTATTAGTTTAACATTTTGTCAAAAAGCTTTGCTTAGTTCGGTCAAATAATATTTGTACATATAAACTTTTTTGAATAGTTAAGTTGGAAACATACAAACGCCGTCCATGATAACCGCATTTTATTTGTGATCAGTTTGGTATTTTGCTAATAAACTTAGAACTCTACTTTGTTTCGTATCCATATTTGCCTTTTTATAAACTTGTAGTAACTAGTAGTAACTAGCATTGATCTAACATTTGCTTCCTTTATTTGACCGCCAGGTGTCAGTTTTGATTAGCATGCAGGCGCGAAAAAAAAATTATTATCTGATGTACAATTGCGACTGATTCTGATCAGTAGCTCAAGCTCAGTAGATCAAGCTCAAATTCAAGCTATCTGATCCATTCCAAGTCTTTACGTGTATTTTATTCGATGGTACGCTCCAATTTTATGATTTAACTAGCTTTTGGACGAATGGTGCAAAACAACATTTTTTAAATCTATTTTGAAAATCTCGTTGGTCGGTATAACATCATACCATGCGACTGAATGTTGATAGCGATTGTTTTGGCATTTTGTAAATGAACTTCTAACTCTGTTTTGTTTGATATGCATATTGGCATTTTTCTAAGTTTTCTTGCTTTGAAGGCATGCAACTCTGCCAGTTTTTATACTCAGTAGGTATTATAGTTTTTATAAAATTTTCCGCGAAGTCCACGTTTTTAGGCAAATATTCTTAGCCGGTAACCCTGGTCGGTTTTCTTCCCCGAACCGCATTATTACTCAAGACAAGAATGGTGCATGAGTAACCTAGTTTTACATTAGGATTTGCGCGCGGTATTTTGACCGCGCTCAGTGTGACTATCCTCATACATCGGTTTCGAAGTCCAATAACCACGCATCAATGATCTTACATCGTACAACGCTCGGGTGTGCCTCGTATTGGCTCTTTGGTCAGAGACTTTTCCCCCTTACGCGCTTTGTCGGTTTCTTGAGCGCTTATCCATCATGTCACGAAACAACGCGGTATGATATTTTTCACTGGTACCAGTAGTTTGCGTTTGGCGTGCGGTTGTTGCGTTTTACGAAATCCATTCGTTTCAAGGTAAATTTAAAAAGCTCACAGGATGAAACGCGAAGTTTAGTGTGATACAAACTGTTAACGATTGGTAGGTTGCCGAAGATAACTAGAAACTTCAATTCTCCTGTGTGCCGATGCAGCGATCGTGGCGTGGTTCTATTTATATCGTCTCCTGGTGGCCGGTTGCCCAAAGACCGAGAAGTAACCATATCGTGCGCGAATTTGTGTAGGAAAGATCGCACCATCAACCTCGATGGATCCAGATCAATTCCTTTCCACTAACACTAATTCCTTCCTTTGATACTTGTGGATGATGCAGAGGATTCCTCGGTCTCTAGTAGCAACAAGTATTAAACTAACATTCCCGATATCCCTTCCTCGATTGATCTGCATTGGGCGTGGCCAGCTACGTTATTGATCAGTGAAAAGAAAGATCACCAGGAATTGTACACTGAAAATGGCTTGCTACTCCTAAGCACCATTTTGACGGTTCTTTGTGCAATTTCAGCTGATTCTGGTCAATCGCGGGCAACACACGGGCGATCAAATATGCTATGCTATGCTATGCTATGCTATGCTCGACTGTAGCAAAGAGCAGTAGAGTGTGCGGAAAGTGCCTGGGTCTTCAAACTTCTTTCCGATCCTATAAATCAAGCCAAGTTGACGATTGGCTTTATTTATAATTGTTGAGTAGTGCTGTCGGAACGTCATTTGCGTGTCTAATGAGATTCCTAAGTCAGTGACAACTTCGCTTCGTTGCAGAGTTGTTTCATCGATGGAATAATCAAACAACAAGGGCTGACGCTTATCAACATGAAGTTGCGATTACACCAGTCATTAAACAAATCGATAAGCTCTTGAAGCCTGCTGCAATCTTCAAGTGTTTCATTAAGGTGAAAAATCTCAGTATCATCCGCGTAGAGCAGTCGTGTACCAGGTGGTAAAATCCGAGTGACATCATTGATGAACAATGAGAAGAGCAGCGGCCCCAGTATGCTGCCTTGAGGCACACCGGAACTTAACAACAAACTTACGATGGCGTAGATAAGAGTTTAACCATCCCAGCGGCGACTCCGAGCTTATAACATTTGGCACAAAGTAACCCATGATCAACACGATCAAAGGCAGCTTTCAAATCCGTTTAGATGGCATCGATTTGAAGACTCTGTTCCATGCCACGAAGACAGAATGAAGTAAACTCCAGTGAGTTTGTGGATACAGATCTGCCAGGATAAAACCCATGCTGCGCGGTAGAAATATATTTTTTTACGCTGAACATAAGATGATGATGAACAATTGATTCAAAAACTTTCGAGCAAGCGCACAAGAAAGAGATTTCGCGGTAATGTTCAATATTTCGTTTATCGCCTTTCTTTAATACCGGGAACATAAACGATTCCTTCCATCTACGGAGATATTGATGATTTTGCAAAGAAAGGTTCAAGATTGCAGTTAGCGGAAATTTTGAATTTTCGATGCATTTTTTTCAAAAGAATAGCAGGAATACCATATGGTCCAGGAAGGCATGACTGTTTCAGACTGCAGGTAGCGTTAGCAACTTCGTCATGGGTAATTAGAAACGTATCAACACTGAGTACATCACCGGGAACCAGAGACAAAGCTGAGGAAATGACGTCAGGTGAAGCGCATTCGCTATTGAAGACATTTGAAAAGTGCTCAGCAAATAGGTCGCATTTGTTACGATTCGTAGACTCTTCACTGTTGAGCAAAAACATAGTGAAAGGTAAATCTTCCTCCTTACGTTTCGTATTTACAAACTTCCAGAAGCTTTTCGGGTTCAGACGTAGGTTGTATTCGGCTTTACGTACAAATGCTGCATACAGACTTCTGTTCAGGGCTTTGTAGGACCGGCTAGCACAATTAAAGCGGATGCGATTAACAGGGTTTCTATTCCTTTGATAGGCACGCAAGGCTGATTTACGAGTGCGGTTAAGTCTAGTAAGTTGCTTGTTTCCCCAAATAGGTTTCGAACGAGGACAAACTTTTGGAACATGCTGAAGTATAAGATCCTGGATTATATCGGTGAAATATGACACGGCTTCGTACACAGCCCTAAATCGGTTGAAAGAGGTCCAGTCGATATCTCTCAGTGCTAAATTGATAGCATCATAATTTCCTCGTCGAAAGTTAAAACTATTAGAATCGAACTCATCTATGAACTGTGTTTTAACAGGTTTGTTGACGGTGACCATTATTGGAGGGTGATGGACGTCAACATTACAGAGGGGAGCAGGAGCAGTGGTGACTGAGCACGCTGGCAAAACATGCAAGTTAGCGAAGATCAGATCCAGCTATCTACCATTCGGGTTACAGACAGAATTGATCTGGTGCATACTGTGAAAAGCCATGCCGTCTAACAAACGAGAACTGCCGATGTTAACAGATGATCGCAAAGCGTCGAGCCCAGGTTTTTTTTCTTCATCTATATGCGTCGAGCCCAGTTTAAACCAGATCGGTTATAGTCTCCAAACAAAAGAAGATCGTCGTTAATACCAATCGAAGTAACAGCTTTTTCAACAGATGCGATATGGCGATCAATAATATCCACTTCATTCCGCAAATTAGGTGGGATATAAATAGCACCGATTACAAAATTTGACTCGCCATTCATGATCGTAACTCATAACTGCTCAAGTTACTCATCTGAGGCTTCAACTAGCAATGCTGATGACAAAGAGCGCCGAACAGCAATAATAACTCCGCCACCCCTTGCCTTTGTGCTGTTCCTCGAGCATCGGTCAGTCCGATAAACGGTATAATCACTTCCAAATAATTGAACAGAGGGAATTTGCGAATCGAGTCAAGACTCAGTTATGACGATGCAGTCAAATAACGCATCAGACACTTCCAGTGCAAACTCTGTAAGTTTGCTACGTACAAAGTTGATACTTGCCGTTTATTGCGGATTGTAGAACCCCTTTGCCACACCCACGCACTGGACCGGGACGGCTGATGATTGCAGGCTGCAGTGGCTCGACAGTGGAGGGGGGCTCAGGGGTTTCCACAATGCCAACTTTGTTGCGTCCCAGTATCCGACAGGTAGAAGTAGAGAAGCTTGATGACGTAGTAGTGGAAATTTTGTCGCTAAATGGCACTGAGCGAGCAAATTTCATGGTCCTTTTGTCGGTCACCGAGACTTGATAGTAAATGGATGAAGCAGCACTGCAAATGGGAAGGACACGAAGAAGCTCTAGTTAAATTATACTTGCCTAAGCGAGCAAGTTGGATAGCCCCCTCACCAACTCCGAACACAGGAACGGAACGACTTGGATGGCCGGAACAGACTGCTGTAAACGAGGACGAACGGTAATTGTCGACTACGTCGGGTGGTTCAGGGGCTTCCATAATGCGGTATGACGTGCGTTCCGTTGTCGGCAATTCTTGGTAGGTGAAGAAGGTATTTAATTTTACGTTGAAACCATCCGGGGGGTTCCTACATCGGTTCGTGGAATTTTCGCAGGTCCCCAAAAAACCCGCTCAGCTTTCAAATTCTCAAAATCGCTGAAGAAAATCCCTTTCGGCCATACAGAAGGGTTAAGTGCTTATGTGGACTGTTGAAGAGCATAATTGAGTAACCCCTATTTATATGCGTGTAGGTAGAAGTAGGTAGACGGAAAATTCCTAAACTGATGTTAGGTAGTCATATGTTGTGGTTGTTTTTGTCCTGTACTGGATCTAGGGTTTTTTGAGGTAGTGTTTTGAAAAGCCATGAAAAATGATTACCTACGTCTTTATTGAGCAGTGTGGATGGATGTTGTTTGAAGATTTCTAAACTTTCAGATACGTCCAATTTCCATAAATTAATAACGGGGCGAAGCAGGTGAATGTTATCCGAAGTTAGTGGATGTCCCTCATTAAATACATGTTCAGCCACTTTTGATTTGAAAAGGTGTGGTGGATCATTTTTGGAAACTTTGCATGGTTTGGTGACTTCTGCCATATGCTCTTTAAAACGGATTCCCTGGTTTCTTTTGGTTTGCCCAATATAAACCTTGTTGCAGTGGCAACAAGCAACTTTATAAACCCCTGCTTTATTTAATCCATCAATTGAATCCTAAGTGGAGCCCAATATTGTTTTGAGTTGGGTATTCCTACTAGTGTAGACGGTATCCATGCCAAATCTTTTGAATTTTGAGTGAAGTTGACGTGTCAAGGCCCCATCATATTCCACAGCTATTCTTTTCAGGTCTTCTGTAATTGGGGTGAGTGTTGTAAAAGATTCTCTAAATTGAATTCGGTTCTTTTTGTTTATAATGGCTTGGATGGTGCTTTCATTATAACCATTTACCTTTGCAACTCCGAAAATGTATTCCAATTCCTTTTTCCTGGCTATTTTACTGAGGGGTAGGGTTTCCATCCGATGTATCATGTGGTGGAAGGATGCCATTTTATGCGGAAAGGAATGACTAGAAGTGGTGGGTATTACCCGTTTTGTGTTCGTAGGCTTCCTAAAAATCTCAATTTCTAAGTCCTTAGACTTTCTAACAACAACAACGTCTAGGAAGGGAAGACTATTGTTTTGTTCCTTTTCAATCGTAAATTTTATATCTCTGTGAATATTATTAAGAGATGTAAAAAACGCTTCAAGTTCCGTCTCTTTCAAAATACAATAAATATCATCCACATATCTCCACCAGCGGATTGGTAAAAGGTTATTGGTTTCTAATTTGTTTTCTATGTTTGCCATGAATAGCTCACTTAAGAAGGGAGAGAGAGGATTTCCCATTAGAGCTCATCTTCTTTGTTTGCAAAATTTACCTCGAAAAGTGAAATAATTTTCTTTCATACAAAGGTTAGTTTCATGAGACTCACGACTTTCTTTTTCCAAGTGCTATCAGTATATTGAGGAATTAACCAATCCTCAAGAAGATTCAGGTTTCATTCACTGAAACACTCGGAAACAAAGCCGTCACGTCAAACGAGACCATTATCTCATCCGCTTCAATGTTACCCGAAGATTTCAAATTTTCAACGAAAGCTTCCGTACTGTTAACCGATTGACTTGGGAATTTTCTGGGCATAGCAACACAAAACGGGTAATACCCACCACTTCTAGTCATTCCTTCCAGCATAAAATGGCATCCTTCCACCACATGATACATCGGATGGAAACCCTACCCCTCAGTAAAATAGCCAGGAAAAAGGAATTGGAATACATTTTCGAAGTTGCAAAGGTAAATGGTTATAATGAAAGCACCATTCAAGCCATTATAAACAAAAAGAAGCGAATTCAATTTAGAGAATCTTTTACAACACTCACCCCAATTACAGAAGACCTGAAAAGAATAGCTGTGGAATATGATGGGGCCTTGACACGTCAACTTCACTCAAAATTCAAAAGATTTGGCATGGATATCGTCTACACTAGTAGGAATACCCAACTCAAAACAATTTTGGGCTCCACTAAGGATTCAATTGATGAATTAAATAAAGCAGGGGTTTATAAAGTTGCTTGTTGCCACTGCAATATTTATATTGGGCAAACCAAAAGAAACCTGAGAATCCGTTTTAAAGAGCATATGGCAGAAGTCACCAAATCATGCAAAGTTTCCAAAAATGATCCACCACACCTTTTCAAATCTAAAGTGGCTGAACATGTATTTAATGAGGGACATCCACTAACTTCGGATAACATTCACCTGCTTCGCCCCGGTAATAAGTTATAGAAATTGGACGTATCTGAAAGTCTAGAAATCTACAAACAACATCCATCCACACTGCTCAATAAAGATGTAGGTAATAATTTTTCATGGCTTTTCAAAATACTACCCCAAAAAACCCTAGATCCAGTACAGGACAAAAACAACCACAACATATGGCTACCTAACTTCAATTTAGGAATTTTCCGTCTACCTACTTCCTATTTTACCAATTGTTGACTGGATTCATACAGTGCTTGCAAAAAGAAAAATCACTTCTGAGTTGGGAGGTTCGTCTATCACGATAAGGGCAACGAAAGGATGTCCGCAAGGAGGAGTTCTTTCGTCACTTATGTGGTCTTTGGTGGTGGACGATCTTCTCAAAAGCTTAGAAGCAAAAGGTTTCGAAGTTGTGGGCTCTGCAGATGACATAGTCATCTTGGTAAGAGGAAAGTTTGACAACATAGTTTCGGAAAGAATGCAGGAGGCTCTGAAGTATACCCAGTCTTGGTGTATGAAGGAGGGTCTCAGAATTAATCCGTCAAAAGCTGTAATCGTACCTTTCACTAGAAAGTGAAAATTCAATCGAAAAACTCTCAAGCTTGGAGGAGTAGAAATTCCATTCAGTGAACAGGGCCTTGCCCTCCCCCCCCCCCCCTCCCTAGTTGTTGACATTGGTGCAGAATTTTTTTTCAATAACTCTATTAGCACAAAATGACATCTTTAGCACACAGAAACATCTGTGTAAAGTATCAGCCAGATCAAAAATAATTGATTAAAATGCTTGGGCAAATCCGCCTGCATCAACTAGCTTGGAGTATTGGAACCGCTCTGTGACAATTTCTTACCTTGATTCTCTTGTAACCTCACTGGAAACACAGTTTAGTGAAATTAGTGCATGTCGTTGGAAGAGTTCAAGCGCAAAGCCGAAAGTTTCGTATTTTTTTACGAAGTTTAAAATTTTATTGAAGAGGTGGGAGTTTGGTATCAACATTGCAGCAGCATGAGAGCAGACCGTAAGAACTTGGAAGAACTGGATCTTATAGACCTGCTAGATGAAGCCCGTTTTCTCTTTCCTGCGACTGAGAAAGCAATTAAAATTGGACTTGCTCTACCATGTGAAACATGCACGATTGAACGCTCGTTCAGCACAATACGTCGGGTGAAAACCTGGCTGAGGTCAACAATGGTTGAACAGCGGTTGAGTGCTCTTTGTTTGCTGAGTGTTCATCGGCAGATGGTTAACAACAATCATGAGTAATTTACTGAATTAGGGCTGCAGCGATTTGCGGAGGATAGAAGGAAGATGGTTTTTATTTAACGACATTGTTTTTGTTATCTTTCTACGGTACGGTTAGTGTAAATTAAATTACAATTTGGTTTAGTTAAGTGTTAATAAAAAAATGAAATTTAGTGTTGATCACTGATATATCCAAAGGTTTAAATGAACTTAAAAGTTTTACTAAAGAACATCTATTTCTATTCGAGGTTGGACAAAGAACAATAAAATTTTTCACACTCATTTCAAGGACAAGGGTTTGTTGTTCTTCAGCCATAAGTTGTGGTGGAGCTTATAATAGTGGCAGGAAAGCTCTTGAACTTCTTCATGTTCAGCTGGTGGATCTTTAGAAACAGGAGCCTTTACGATACGATTTGAATCGTTTTCTTCGAACAGGAACAGTGTCCTTCTTTGTGGCCAATGCGGTGGCAGTCCTTGCTAAGGTGGTTGTTGAAAAAGCAGTCCTTCACAAAATGCATTTGACCGCACTGCCGACATGGTGTCATCGGTTTTTTACCTTCATGCTTCGAAGAATTTCCCCGATACGGGGCACTCTTCTTGTCCCTGACGGCGTGAACTGTAGATTTCGAGCCGCTGCTCTGTTGCTCGATGATCGCGGTGTCTTCCTTTAAGTTGACAAGGCGTTGATACTTATCAATAAACGATTGTAGAGTAATTAGTGATTCAGGCTTTACATTCCCTAGCATAAAAAGTAGTTTTGTCTGGACATCCACATATTTTGTGGCTTTCAAAATGGTGGCTGACGAAAATGATGCACTTGAAATAATCCGGTGTTAGGTTCTGGAACTGAAAATCTTCACAGGCTCGATTGACGTTACCGCCGTAGCTGTTAATATCTTCAGATTTGCATTTTACTAACTGCAGACATATGAACCGCCTCCGGAACGTTGACGTTTGATGTCCGAAGATTTTATTGAGAATCTTGACTGTGTCTTTGAACTTCACGTCCTTGGAAAGCATTGACAGGATGTAGTTGAGATAGCGGCTGTGCGAATGGGTGCCAGCTTCCGGAGAAGTAGACGTACCTTCGCCGCATCATTCAGCTGGCCTGCATCATTCTCGAAGAGATTCTGGTAGCGGTTAATCAGCGTCCGAACGTAACTCCGTTTTCTTCTTCGAATGTCGGTGATGTTCGATGAGAAGCACTCCAAAATCTGCTCCGGGGCTTGATACTAAGGCTGCTGCTGCTGGGCCGCCATCTGCTGTGTAAGTTAGGCCATCTTGAGAATCGTATCTTGAATTCCCGGTTGCAGCTGCTGATCAACTTTATCTTTTGCCATGTTCGTGGATTCTTGAGATCAAATTTTTAACTTCTAAAATTTCGAAGAGCTTACCCCCCCCCCCCCCCCCTATTTGAAATTCTGGCTACGCCCATGCAAGGTATGCGAAACGTCGCGTACAGACTGAGAAGTCGGAGTTCTTGATGTCCGTCCCGGTTCAACGATATTTTTCACAGATAGCTCAAAAATAGGTACAAAAACTGATACAGGAATCTTCGGCCCTGGAATTAATATTTCAGTGGCAATGGGACACTGGCCAACAGTGTTTCAACCAGAGATTTTTGCAATCCTTGAATGTGTGAATGTGTCTGACTAGAAAATACAAACATGCAAATATTTGTATTTTCTTTGACGGTCAAGCAGCGCTGAAAGCACTTGATGCTTATAAATGTACATCCAAGATTGTCTGGGAATGTATTCTCACATTGCGACAGCTGTGTCAGACAAACTCAGTAAATTTGTTTTGGGTTCCAGGACATTGTGGCATTGGTGGGAATAAAGGGCAGACGAACTTGCAAAACAAGGATCTAACTCACAGTTTATCGGCCCAGAACCTTTCTGCGGTATATCAAACTGTGCAGTGAAAATGGAGCTTAAACGCTGGGAGAAACAAAAAGTGATAACCAATTGGTTGGATGTCAAAAAGTGTTCCCAATCTAAAAGATTTATAACACCAAACGAAAACCATTCAAAAAAGCTCCTAGAGCTCAACAAAAGAGCTCTTTGCACAATATCATTTAAAGAACATTGGCCGGGTTCAGGATGATATCTGTCGCTTTTATACGCTTAATACGGAACGCGAGACATCGGAATATCTGCTTTGCAGTTGTGGTGCATTATTTAAACGCAGATCAAGGCTTCTTGGCAGTAGCTTCTTACAGCCGAAAGAGATTTGGTCTTTGAATCCTGGAAAGGTGATTGGCTTCATAAACCATATTTAACCTGACTGGAAGCGTGTCGGTGCAGGTACCTGATCACTCACAACAATAGTGGTCATTGTATTTTGCAAAAGGACACGTATAGCAATTGACTGGGATATATTACAAAAGTTCACATGAATGGACAACGTAATCCTAATTCCCTAACAAAAAAATGTGTGTGTCACTGTGTGTGTGTGTGTGTAAGTAGCGTGGGTGAGTCTGAGTAGCGTGTGCGTGGGAGTAGTGTGTGTGTCTGAGTAGCGTGTGTGTGAGTAATGTGTGTGTGAGTAGTGTGTGTGTGAGTAATGTGTGTGTGTGTTTGAGTGTGTGTGTATTACGTGTATGTGTGTATAACATGTGTGGGCAAAAATGCATTTATCCGAGGTAAATATATTTATGACACAATACTTGTTTAGGCAACAAGTTAATTATTTTTCCTATTAGTACTTCAATTGGTATTTCTATGATAAGGACCATAATTTTATGCTGGTTAGTTTCAGCACTGAGCTTGTTTTGCGTTTATTTGTAACATGGGACTGACCAAAATTCATAATTTTTAATCAATTTAGTAAGAAAAAGCTTTTTCTTGCGATTTTTTGAGAGCACCGGGTATGTGAAGAGGTTTATGAAGTTTAAGTAGAAAGTGATGAGAAATTACATGGGACTGTTATGCATTTATGACCAGTTCATGTGGGTATTGGTATTTGTATGCTGTGGTTTATGACAGGTGAGCAATTCTCGCTGAAACTAGGCCACTAGGTGCACAAGGTCTTTCAAATTTGATATTAATGCACATAGTTATTAGAAATGGAGAAAAAATGATAATGCCATTTTTGTTTGATCGAATTTGTTGACCCCTTGGTCACCGAGGGGCGAAACAGTTTTCAGAAAAGTTGATATTTTAGCAATTCTTGATGTATTATTTGAGCTATATCTCTAAAATTCGTTATGTAAAATACTCCAAGTAGCACTTTTCTGTAAAGAGGAATGATAGGGCTTTCATTTGAAGTAATCAGAATTTAGGCCGCCATCTTGGATTATATCAGAAAAATACATTTTTGACCGTGTTCGCAACTACCGATTTTTTTTTATCTGTATGCCTGAAGGGCACTGGGTACTGAAGTGCCACTGCGACATTCTTGCTGATTGTCTTTTGTGGCGGGCCCCGATTGCTGTGCACAGGTTACGGATTGTTCGTACTCATTGATGGAGTAGAACTGTTTTGTTGTAAACCTGTACCCCAATTAGGTACAACATAGTTGATGAAACTAATGACCTGCTTGGGATTGGAGCTCCATGCTTGGTATGGAGTTAAAAGGTAACTTCCTAAGAAGTTGTACCTAGAGGAAGCAAGAGCTTCGCAAGAGCAAAGCAAATGCTCTGAACTCTCCGGTTCAGATTTGCAGAATCGGCAGGTGTCGTTCAACACTACGCCGATTTTCTTTAAATGATAAAAAGCGGGACAGTGTCCGGTGAGGAGTCCCGTGATTATCCGTAGGTCACTACGATTTAGACTAAGTAGCTTTCTGGCGGTTCCTGGGCTCGGATAGATAAACTGTTTAGCTTGTCTACAACCCTGTGCCTGTTGCCATTGGGATACTATTTCTAGCCTTTCCCAAGTTAGTAGTTCGCTTTTGATAGCGGAAATGGACGTACCCAGAAACGGCTCGGGGCCAATAAACCGCTGAGCTGATCCCTGTCTTGCTAGGTAGTCAGCGTGCTCATTACCCTCGACTCCGCAGTGTCCGGGCACCCAAAACAGAAAAACTGAATTCTGTCGGGAAAGTTCCCGTAGAGTTTCAATGCATTCCCAAACAAGTTTGGAAGCGCATTTGACGGACTTAAGTGCTAGTAGTGCTGCTTGACTGTCCGAGAATATACCGATTTTCGCATGTCTGTAGTTGCGTTGCAGACATATTTTTGCGCAGATATATATGGCATATACCTCTGCTTGAAAAACGGTGGGCCATTTTCCCAGGGAAAACGTTTCCCTGATACCGGGTCCGTATATACCAGATCCCGTTAGGGATCCCATTTTCGAGCCGTCCGTATAAAAACTGACGATGCCAGGTGGAAGATTAGGCCCTCCATTGTTCCACATAGAGCGGTTTGTTTCAATCACTCTATATGGAATATCCATGTTGGTCCTAACGTCCATCCAGTCGGAGACTGTGGTTAATAGCGGAGTTAGTTTGAACTCCATAAGTATGCGAAGGTGGCCGATTTGGTCCCCTTCAAGTATGGTTTTCCTCATTTGCAACCTTAGAGCGCCAAGCTCTGCTTCCTTTTTCACATGAAGATGTAGAGGTAGTAGGCAAAGCATAGCTTCCATGGCTGCAGTTGGAGTTGTTCGCATAGCGCTGGTAACCGAAAGACATGCAAGTCTTTGAACTTTTTTGAGTTTGGCTTGCGCAGTCACTTCGTTCACCTTTGGCCACCACACTAGGGCAGCATAGGTGATTCTTGGTCGGGCAATGGTCTTGTAAGACCAGAGTGCCAAGTCTGGTTTCAGTCCCCAGGTATTACCGAACAGAGTTCTGCAGGCCCAGATCGCTGAGATCGCTTTCTTAGCGGCATGATCCAGTTGTGCAGACCAGTTCAGTTTCTTGTCCAGAATAATTCCGAGATATTTGACTTCATTGCTGAAGCCCAGTCTAACTCCATTCAGTATTATAGGAGTGATGGAGAGCGTCCTTCGTCTGCCGAATGGAATAAGGACTGTTTTTAAGGGGTTTATGTTTAGACCCTCCTGTAAACACCATGACATGGTGGTATTCAGAGCCGTTTGCATTCGGCTCGACAGAGTTGCGTCATCTTTACCTCTGACGATGAGGACGATGTCATCGGCGTATCCAATGACCTCGTAACCAAGCTGTGAAAGCTTGTTGAGAAGTGCGTCGACAACTAGTGACCATAACAAGGGCGAGAGAACTCCTCCTTGCGGGCATCCCTTGATCACTGACATTGTTACAGACAAATCTCCCAAGGTTGCTGTGATCACTCTGCTAGAGAGCATTGCGTGTATCCAGTTCCTTGAAGTTTGGTCGATTCCCTCATGAGAAAGAGCCGTATCAATTGATGCAAAGGACGTGTTATCGAAGGCCTCTTCAATATCAAGAAAGGCACATAGCGCCGTCT
Organism: Wyeomyia smithii; assembly: GCF_029784165.1. Lineage (NCBI taxonomy): Eukaryota > Metazoa > Arthropoda > Insecta > Diptera > Culicidae > Wyeomyia > Wyeomyia smithii. Next base: position 138,147,782 of record NC_073696.1, read on the forward strand.
CCTGATAACTCAGGGACTTTTCAATCAACGTCACTAAGCTGTGAAGAGCAGTTTCTGTTGACTTGGCGCTTTGATAGGCATGTTGGTTCCTGTTCAGCGGGGAGTCTTTAAGAAACTCATCACGGATATATTTATCCATTATTTTCTCCATCAACTTGAGAAGCGATGAAGTTAGACTTATGGGTCTGAAAGTTTTAGGTAGGGTTTTGTCCTTTCTTCCAACTTTGGGGATAAACACTACCTTCACCTTCAGCCAGTTATCCGGAATATGGCCCAGGATAAAGCTGGCTCTGAAGAGGTTGATGATTTCGGACATGATAACTGCGGCCGATTTTTGTAGAAAGATGGGTAGTATGCCGTCTGGACCAGGTGACTTCATAGGGTCGAATGAGCTTAGAGCCCAACCTATTGAAGCTTCAGCGACAGTGAGGCATCCATCCTCTTTCCTCACCTGTCCTAAACCGTTAGTATGGTCTTTGGACATCGCCTTTTGGAGCCGCGTAGCTTCCGGCAGAGTTTGGATTCTTTCACAGAAACAAACTCTGGATTTCCGTTTGGCCTTGCGTAGCTCGGCGTTGTACTTAGTGAGGGACGCCCTGTAGTCGTCCCAGTTAGACTTGACTTTCGCCCTGTTGAACAACCGCCTAGTTTCCCGACGAAGGTCACTAAGTTGATCATTCCACCAGGGTACGTCACGGCATACTGACCGCTGTGTTAGTGGACAGTTAGCGTCGAAAGCATCCATGATTCTGTTTTGTAGATCATTTGCTGCCGAATTCAGGTCAACTGAATTTCGAATGTTACTGTAACTGAAAGTTCGTGAATCGATCAGGTGTTCCTTAAAGGATTCCCAATCTGTATTCTTAGGATTTCTGAACAGCTCTCTTTTCAGAGGGTTAGCCTCTATATTAAAAACGATGTGTCTGTGGTCCGATAAACTAGTTTCATCGGAGACATGCCAATTTTTAATCCTTTCAGAAATCGAGGCGCTACACAGAGTGAGATCAAGGACCTCCTGTCTGATAGCGTTGATAAACGTGGGGTTATTCCCTACATTACATACATTGACATCGTTAGAAGTAAGGTATTCAAGTAGGTACTCACCCCTGGTGTTGGTGTCCGAGCTGCCCCAGATCGTGTGGTGAGCGTTGGCATCGCAGCCGATCAGAAACTGGCCTTGCAGTACCGCACGAGCGCAGCAACTTCGGGTGGCGGTATATCACCTTGGTCACCCGGGAAGTAGGCCGACGCGACAACCATTTCCTGCTTTCCTCTGGTTGTCGGTACTTCAACCGTGACGGCAACGACGTCGCGTTGGATAAATTCTGTAATAGGTAAAAATTTTAGTTCTCTATTTAGCAGAATTGCAGTCCTTGGTTTGGACTGCGTGTCACAGTAGATTAACCTACCGTTAGGAGCGTTGAGTCCGAGAACTTTGGATTCGTTGATCCACGGCTCCTGGATGAATGCAGCCGCTAGCTGCTCTTTGGCGAATCTCCTGCAAAGAACACCCGAGGCGCCTTTTGCGTGATGGAGATTCGCTTGCACGCAGCGAAGGCTGCTCACTTTGCAGTGAAGTTGCCGTCTTTGTCCGGATCGGAAGATGATCCTGGTATTGGCTGACGGCTGCCAACAGCGATTTGGCTGGTTGATGGAAGTTGCTCTTCCTCACTGTTCGGCTTCGGTTGCAGCAGTCGATTGGCAACAGAAGGTCGTCACGCATACTGTGGCGGTTTTTGACTCCGGGGGGTGCGACTTTTCGGTGGTTGATGCTTCACACTCTTGCGAGTCTTCGGCGGAACCGTCCGAGCAGCCGCGGGGTTGCGTTGTTGGGTGGTGACAGGGCACTCACGGGGGAGCATCCTGCGCGTACCTTCCCAACCGCAGGGTTGCGTTTGGGTGGTTGTGGGGCACTCCCGGAGGAGTTTCCCACGCGAACCTTTAGCCCATTGGCAGGATCGCTTTGCCTGGGTGGTGGCAGAGTACTCCCGGAGGAGTTACCCGCACGTACCTTCCCTGACATTGCGACGGAGTCTTTCCTGCCTGGGACGTTCGGCCTTCCGCTTACCTTTCGGATGCGTGCTTTGCCGAAACCGTAGTGCAGTTCATTATTTCTACTCTCAACGAGTTTGGCCGATTCTTCGTCAATATCCAGAACTAGTTCGACCAAGGTCTTTACCAATTTGCGGTGACAGACTCGCCACATTTTGGTAGAGAGATGGTCGTTCTGATTCTGGAGTGAACGAAGAATCTTCTCGTCCGGAGAGTTCGCACTGTCCGCGAATTAACCGACATACCGTCTGGCCTTCGGCGATCCTTCATGTGGTATACACGAAGTTGTGCTCCCTCCCATGGTACGAGAGAAGGTACCTCCCTTTCCAACCACTGCACTGTGTCGTTGTCGGCACAGGCAAGTTGCAGGAAGGCATTTTTTAGATGGCAACCGTTAAACTTGGGCTTGGTGGTTGGATTTTCCTGGTCCGCAATGTGATCGAGGATGGAGGTCCGGACAGCCTGAAGCTGGTCCGTTGTAAGCAGGGAGCTGGGGTGGATAGCAGAAGTAACCGCAAGGCTTATAGCTCCCACCATGTCCCTATATGTGCTCTTCGGGAGCGGCTTCGAACCCGATGACCCCAAACCAGTGCCGTTCCGCAGTTTTTTAGGCTGTGGACACTTAGTACTGGTGTTTGGGGACACCAAGTCGTCCTACTGCTGTCGCTTGACGGCGACTTGGTTCGATTGAGCAGGCTGCTTTGTTGGAAGGAGGGCCAGCTTCCTGGCTTCTTCGTACGAGAGACCGGAGCGAAGATTTTTGCTCAGTCGCCGCCTTTGCGCATTTGAAAGTCGCTTGACAAGGGGTGCCGATGATTCGGGTTTCCCTTCGTCATCGGGCCTTGTCTGTGGACCGGGAACTAAGTCCATTTGACTTTCGTCATTCCCTTGTGGAGAAAGAAGGATTAAGGATGAAGCAGAGGGTCATCCGTCCAGCGATTCGCTGTCGAGGTTGAAATCATCCTCATGCTCCATCTCCTCCGTTCTGCCCGGTGCGTTTGTTTTTATTGGACTACGCTCCGATGAGTCCATGGGTTCCGGCAAAGAGAGGCTGCCGGTGGCCGAATTTTGCTAAGTTTTGTCGTTCATTAAATTCCCACGAGTCGCTGGGTAAAGATGAGTCCGCTGCATCAGTGACCCGCGTGATGCAGTAAGGGCTAATTACTGTGAAGGGTGCCCTGGTACTCCACAGGCTCCGTTAGAGGCTAGGTATTTCTTAAACCCCCCCACCAAGTCATCCATCGGCACGGGTCGCATAACACCTTAGCTTAGGGGTTTTAACCATTGGATTTTACGCAACAGCCATGGTTAAGAGCTGTTGCAACCATCCTCCTTTACAGAGGCTTTGAACCCTCTGCTACAGTTCTCAATAATTCAAGTCTATTCGTAAAGGCTAAACTGAACCAAGAGAATCGTAACAGGCGGAGTTAGCAACTACCGATTTTTGATCTGAGACCAGCATTGGAAAGCTGAGAAAAAATGCTATAAGATTCAAGAAAAAAAATTAGGTGAGCATCAGTGATAACCCATCAATTGAACCTATTTTCCATGCTGAGTTTTAAAATACTCAACGTACACCGCGCGATCAACGTATTAACCTGTCTACTGAGACCAAGTGGATGCACATGTTATAACCCCACTAGCTTCATATATCATAATCGATTGATGCTACAACTAGTTCGCCACTACTGTTTTTTGGCGAGTTTAGTGAGAAAAATGAATTTACTATATATAATATATATATATATATATATATATATATATATATATATATATATATATATATATATATATATATATATATATATATATATATATATATATATATATTTATATATATATATATATATATATATATATATATATAAATATATATATAAATATATATATATATATATATATATATATATATATATATATATATATATATATATATATATATATATATCTATATATATATATATATATATATATATATATATATATATATATATATATATATATATATATATATATATATATATATATATATATATATATATATATATATATATATATATATATATATATATATATATATATATATATGCCATATATGCTACACAATATTATAACACTATTTCACTTTCAGTAACACAAAACAAATTCTCTTCATGCTTTATTTTTAGATAACGTTCCAGAAGCAATATACCGAGAGTTACCATCCCGTTTGCAGAAAGAAGTACAAGTAGACAACAAAGCGTGAGCGCTACCGGTGTTAACTTCTTTATTTCCGAAATATGTTAGTGTTTACATCAGCAAATCACGCTAAACAGTATCGCTAACACTAACAATTTGAATAAATCATAGTTCAAAATCTATGTGGTAGTTTTTTAAATACAGCAATGAATTATTACTGAGAAACGAAAAAAGAAATCAAAGAGCTTTTGTCTGAGACACATTTGCATGCTTGATGTTGGACTATGTTTGCTATTACAAACTGTAACGACATGGAGTATGCACATATAGAGTCTTTCCAAAAGATTATCAATCTCCAATTTCTGCCACTAAATCACACCAGTGAGCGCAACTGTTTGTGTATTGCCATCTATCAAAGCATTATAGAAACTATCGATTTTTCCATTCACATCAGAACTAGATGTCGTTGCATGGCTATGAGTATTAAAGTGGTTCATCGTCATATTGATATGTTAAAACTTGATATCGAAGAGTCAAAACAAAATTTCATTGATTCCACTTTTTTTCTGCAATATAATTGATTCCACTTGATTCCTCACAAATCTGAAACCCCCAACCACAGACTAACAGACGTAACACTGGAACCTAGCTCCATCGCCACAAAAAAAGTTCATTTCAAATTTTCAATCCAATAACAGTCATCGCGCAAAATCGTCGTCTGGGGCGCTGTCTTGCAATCTCATACATATTTTGTAGTTCCCCATTTGACACATGCAGTAACGCTGGCGCTGGTGTCGAAATATTATGCATTAAGTTGAAAATTGGAGTTGTCGACTAGAGACATTCGATTTTCTCTCATACCGTACATAGACCTTTCTATCTGCGCTAGTATTAGTGGTCGATTTCACTAATACAAGTTTAACTTTGGTTGCAAATAATCAACACGCTGGTAGTAACAAAAAAATTCCTCCTGCCCCGAGCTTTTATTCAAGTTGTTAGCCGATTTTTAGTTTTATTTCATCTGGTTTTCCACTAAAACAAAGTTTGTTAAAACAGGTAACACTAATGAACTAGGATTCATAAGTGCAATATTTTTCGAAATTGAATATCAGCTGATTTTTTGGTTGAAAACAAATCGATTTTATCAGAGCGGGGGCCTAGTGTGGTTGGCAACGTCTCCGCCAATCACGCTCGACGCCTGGGTTTGAATCCCACCGCCGACATAGGTGTCGATGGTTGTGAGGTGGCGTGATCCACTCACAACCAACCCAACTGGTCTAGATTCAATCCTAGCCGACACCGGGAGATTTTCTGAGGCGAAAAATCTCTGGGATCACGCCTTCCATCGCATGAGGAAGTAAAGCCGTTGGCGCCGGTCCGTTAATAAACGGGTCGTGAGTTGGGGTCCTGGGTGTGGAGTTGCCTCCCTGGGCGTCGGTGATTGGCCACAACAGTGGCGGAACTAGACCGACGGAAAATAAGCGAGAATAAAAAAAAATCGATTTTATTAGGATACAGACTAAGCCTGTATTAATGAGATCTGGCGTGAAGAGCTCTATTATACTTAACGTCGGAAGTAGTGCGCTGAATAGCGCATCTGATTTGTTTTACTGCGCATTACTTCCGACGTTAGGTATAATGTACGGTATGAGAGAAAAATCGAATGTCGCTAGTCGACAACTCCAATTTTCAACTAAATGCATAATACATGACGCAGCGCGAACACGACAGCAGATGGGGCTAGTGTTACTAACGTAAAGTACTGGAATCATCCAAACGATGATTTTCTTGAAAATTTTTTCGACGTGTTATGTCTGTTAGTCTGTCCCTAACCCTTCAAAAGAATACCAATAATTCGAAAATAAATAGAAAAAATCGATTTTCCAATAGCATGTTGATCCAAGGCTCATCCAAAACGTTTCTTACCCGAAAATTATTTGGACTTTGTTAGGAATCGAACCTAACATTTAGGAGTGTCAACTAATCAGAATTGGTTCTGTATAACGATCCAGAACTACGAGCAAGATCCTGTGATACTAGAGTTCTTGATAACCAGAGTCTATGTGTATATAGAGTCGCGCAAAGAGAAAATCTATCGTTTCGGCAACACAGTTTTTGTGCCGTTTGTTGCCAAGAACTATACAGTTCTGTTTTTCACCATGCATAAGGGAATATCATTTTTTGAAATTCTTCACAAGGTACACAGTTTTGAAAGATAAAACCGTAGATGCTTTGTTAAATTTAACTGAACAGTGTACAGGTTTAATGTTGGATTGAAATGTGTAGTTAAAACTTCGGAAAAAACACATATTCTTTATCACGCTTAATTACAACACTTTTCATCCACTCCTAACATTATCACCTTGTTTATTTACATTGCTCGATTGGTACCCTCGTTTGACACTGATTTGGTTCCTTTGGTTTCATCTTTGCGCGACTCTATATTATAAACATAGACTCTGTTGATAACGAGCTCTACAGTTCACAGGAAAACCCAAGCCTTCTCAGTTTTCTCTCCCAACCTTTTGTTTTGAATCTTGAAAACATGTAAATATCAAAAATCAAAATATCAGAACAGACTAACCACCGTAACCTAGGAACCTAGCTATGTCGACACAAAAAACGATCATTTTAAATTTTAAGTCGCATAATAGTCACCGCGCGACAACATCATCTGAGGCGCTGTCATGTAATCTCATACATATTTTGTAGTTCCCAGCTTGACACATGCCCGTACGCTAGCGCTGATGTCGAAAAACTAGACGCAGCGCGAACACGGCAGCAGATGGTGCTATTGTTACTAACGTAAAGTACTGATATAAACCGAATGATGATTTTATTGAAAATTTGTTCACAGTGTTATGTCTGTTAGTCTGTGGTGAAAGTATATGAAATTAAACATAAACATAAAATCTAACACCTTCACGATTTTTGTGGTGCACTTTATTATTCCCCAGGACTTCCACAATCACCATCAGTTATACGAGTCAAAAAGTTAGTCAACTTTGCGCTTTGAGAAGAGATCTGCCACCTCTGACATGCAAAACCTAGTTGCCAAACAGGCGGTTTTTTTCATCGCTTATCTCTCTCTCTTAAGGCATCCTTAACGGTGCGCTTCTATACCCCGTTTGGCAGCGCTCTATCATCACTTCACACCGTACCGGTCGCTGCTAAACGCGCTAGAGAAATAGTAGCCGAGCTTCCGGGAAGCATCGCGCTCTCAAATTTAGCAGCCCGATAACAGCGCTGCTAAAGGTTTATGCTGGATGAAATGTCAAACTGAAACGATAGCAACGACCGGTGTGAAAACGGGTGAGTGAGCAAAATAGCCGCGCTGTACACAGCCGCCATAACAACTCAAATGGTACCGCACTGTTAAGGATGCCCTAAGCACAGACTAACAGACATAACACTTCGAACAAATTTCCAATAAAATCATCGTTTGGATGATTCCAGTACTTTACGTTAGTAACACTAGCACCATCTGCTGCCATGTTCGCGCTGCGTCATGTATTTGGACATCAGCGCCAACGTTACTGCATGTGTCAAATGGGGAACCACAAAATATTTTTGAGACTGCATGACAGCGCCCCAGTCGGCGTTATCGCGTGATGACTGTTATTCGATTGGAAATTTGAAATGATCGTTTTTTGTGGCGATGGAGCTAGGTTTCAGTGTTACGTCTGTTAGTCTGTGCCCTAAGTATCTCTAGTCACGTCCTGTCCTACACGCAGCTTTATTTTAACTCTAATCTCATTAGGATCTACTCAGTTTGGTATTATTATGCAAAATGTCAAAAAGTGAGTTATCGGGTACTGGACAATCGAGTAACATTTACCCAAATTTTCATAATTACCATGTTTACTCAGTTTTGAGTTATTATCCATGATGTTTACTCACTCCTGTGTGCATGTATATGTCAAAAGTTTTCAACAGCTATATTATCTCTTTCCGAAGAACAATTGGTGTCGCTTTTTATTCGTTTTCTAGCAGTAAGTATCTGATCTGTCATCAAATCAATAATTTCTTAATCAATTACATTACAAACAACATATTTATTTCATAACAATTTCAGCCCAACATCAGTATTGTAGAGGGTTTGGAAACGTAAAAAACATCTGTTTAAAATGATCAACCGCATGTTGTATTTTCTGCAATGCCGTTTAAAATCGGGCTTTTATTCGTGATAATAAACGGAAACATTTTAATTGATGTACAGTTCTCAATACATGCAAGCGATACAATTTCAATCCTGCGCAGAGTTTGATGACGGATTTTCTGGTGTGCGCACTGCACAAAAATGTGGGCAACTGTGGACCGGTTGGTTGCCGCATTCAATGAAGACACGAAAATGATTCAAAACATTTATAATGTTTTGATGAAAAATAAATCTATTAATTGATTCTTCTAAAATTTTTTTATTGAGTCAGATTTACAAAAACCAGAAATCAATAAATTTTCAAATTTAGGCAAACTGGGTAACTTGTACTTGTCGGAATCAATGGCAGCCCTTCTGATTGATATCAGGATAACTGGCAACACCTTTAAAGAAAGCACAAAGCGAATGGCAACACGGGCACGATTAGGGATGGGAAATATCGACTAAAATGGCTATCGATAATTATCGATAAATTCCCTAATACCATCGATAACTATCGATAATTATCGATAGTTTGACAACTAGAACCCGATGAAGAAAAACAACAAAATGTTGCTCCCGTTGTGGGCAGGAAAAATATTTAAAAGTTTATTCGCACACATAATTCGCACTTAGGCGAAATCTTGTCGTTGTCCGTATAAGGTAGAGTGAGCGAAAATGAGTATCCCTCAATTTTCTAACAATTTTAAAGAGGATTTCATGTGAAAGCAATCAATCATCGAATTCTCTTTAAACAAAATCTAGGCCAACATATTTTTTCAGTTCGGGCATCAACTTTGTGTGCGCTGTCTCACCTCACACGCGCGGTGGCCATGCAAAGGGGAAGTTTGGGGAATCAACGACTGCCCTAAGAGACACCACCGTTTACTTCATTTCGAGCCACCAGCGACGTCAAAGGGTGCTTTAGTCACAGTACATCGTGACTTATCCTCAAGCACACTTTTCCGTATCCTCCCAGTAACATTGTTTGGTAAACAAGGCCAATTTAATACTTACGCTTTTCTGGATGACGGTTCGTCAGTAACACTCTTAGAACAGTCGATCGCAGATAAACTTGGCGTCAGTGGAGAGCCACAGACATTACCACAGACACTTGCTAGCTACCTTGAAATTACGAGAAGGAAGATTGAATGAGCCGATTGCAACCAAGACCAGAGTCGGGTGGACAGTATGCGGCAGCCTGCGGAAAACATCAAACGCTGTTCACGGGCAATTACACACGCATGTCGAGCCGAGTATTGATAACCTCCATGACTATGTCCGGCGCTTTTTTAACATTGAAAGTTTAGGTGTTGCTGTTGTACCCTCTGTTAGAGGTGTCGAAGAACAACGAGCGTACGATATTTTGGAAGCAACTACCCGGCGGACAAAGTGCGACAAGTTTGAAACAGGACTGCTTTGGAAGCATGATTATGTTGAGTTTCCGGATAGCCGACCGATGGCGGAACGACGTTTCAGGTGTCTCGAGAAGCGACTAACGAAAAATACAGAGCTTTACGAAAGCGTTCGCAGCCAAATAGCGAATTTCAAGGCTCAGGGTTACATACATGAAGCGACGCTAGAAGAATTAGAAGGATTCGATTTACGACGCACGTGGTATTTACCGATTGGAGTCGTCGTCAATGAAAAGAAGCCAGGAAAGGTCCGAATAATATGGGACGCAGCGGCGAAGGTTGATGGAATATCCCTAAATTCTATGCTACTGAAAGGTCCGGATCTTCTGACCCCATTGCTGTCCGTAATGTTTCCATATCGAGAGCGTCAAGTAGCAGTATCAGCTGACATCAAAAAAATGTTCTTGCAAATACATATCCGTGAACAAGATCGAAGTGCTTTGTTGTTTCCATATAGAGATTCCCCAGAGCTTGCGATGAGTATAATGGTATCTGATGTGGCAATATTCGGAGCAGCATGCTCCCCAGCACACTCTCAATATATAAAGGATTTAAACGCCACGGAGCAGGAAGCGGAGTTTCCACGAGGATCCACAGCAGTGAAGAAAAGGCACTATGTTGATGATTACGTAGAGAGCTTCGACACAGCGGAGGAAGCACTCGAAGTGGCGAAAGAAGTGATCGAGATACACAGGCGAGCAGGATTTCATATCCGCAATTGGATGTCAAGTGACAGGGACGTGTTGAAGATGCTAGGTGAGGTTAATCGAAAACCGTCATAAGCTATGTTTCCAGAGAAAGAGATAAGATTTGAGCGAGTGTTGGGAATGGCGTGGAATCAGGAGGAGGATGCATTCGTCTTCTCATTGCAGTTTTGCGATAAGGTGTGTGCCTTAATGGATGGCACCACGGTTCCAACGAAAAGAGAAATGCTAAGGCTGGTGATGAGCATTTATGATCCCTTGGGGTTAGTGGCGTCATTCGTTATTCATGGAAAAATTCTCATTCAAGAAGTGTGGCGGACTGACACGGATTGGGACAACAAGATTCCGGTGGAAATTGCCACACGATGGATGGAATGGTTAGCGATGCTGAAGAAGATAGGCAAATTGCGCATTCCTCGATGTTATTTTCCAGGATATGATCCTGAAAGCTTCAAAAGTCTCGAGCTACATGTCTTTGTGGATGCTAGCGCCCAGGCCTTTGCAGCAGTGGCATATTTCCGTATTGTAGATCGAAAACGGATCAGGGTTGCGCTAGTTTCGTCAAAAACGAAGGTAGCTCCACTAAAAGGTCTTTCAATACCCAGACTAGAACTGATGGCAGCTCTACTGGGGGCTCGCCTACAAAGGACTATAAAAGAGAATCATTCACTGAAAATAGCAAAAACTTTCTTTTGGAGTGATTCGTCTACGGTCTGTTCATGGATAAAGTCGGATACACGGCGATATCGACAGTTCGTCGCCTTCAGAGTCGACGAAATATTGGATCTTTCGAGCATTGATGAATGGCGGTGGATTTCAACAAAGGTGAATGTGGCAGACGAGGCTACCAAGTGGGGAAAAGGCCCTTCTTGTAACTTGGACAGTCGTTGGTTTCAGGGACCCGAGTTTCTTTATTATAAAGGTGAAGCAGATTGGTTAATGGTTCCAGAAGAACACACGGATGAAAGTGACAAAGAGCTGCAAGAGGCGTACGTATGTAGCCATTTAATCAGGCAATCGATAATAAATCCTGGAAGATTTTCGAGGTTCGAAAGAATGCTACGTTCGGTAGCATATGTTCATCATTTTGTAAGTAACATACGTGCTCGGAAGAGTGAAAATCCTGCTAGTACTGTAGGGGTTACCAGCGAAGAAATTCAAAAGGCAGAGAGAACATTGTGGTTGATTGCGCAATCGGAAGCATTTCCGGATGAAGTGGCGATTCTGAAACAAGGTTTAAATCAAAGAGAGGCACGTCGGAAGCAAATAGCAGCGTCTTGCAGTCTTTTGAAGCAGACGCCATTTGCCGACCAGTGCGGAGTGTTACGAGTTGGTAGTAGAGCAACCGATGCACTGGTGCTATCCCACGATGCAAAGTTTTCAATAATATTGCCTAGAAACCACCGTATTACCGAGTTGCTGTTGGATTTCTACCATCGTAAATACGGGCATGGCAATGATGAAACCATTGTTAATGAATTGCGCCAAAAATTTTATATTCCACGATTGAGAGTCGAAGTTCGTTTGTGCAGAAAACGCTGTATGTGGTGTCACGTTTATAAATCTAAACCGGTCAATCCTAAAATGGGGCCGCTCCCTGCAGTACGGTTGGAACCGCACGTGCGCCCGTTCACTTACGTGGGTGTAGACTTGTTTGGCCCGTATTTGGTGAAAGTTGGACGTAGTGCTACAAAACGTTGGGTTTGCCTTTTCACATGCCTTACGATCAGAGCTGTTCATCTGGAGGTGGTTGCCAGCTTGAGCACCGATGCATGCAAAAAAGCAATCAGGCGTTTCATCGCTCGTAGGGGTTCTCCTCAGGTAATATACTCCGATAACGGCACAAATTTCATCGGAGCGAGTCATGAGCTGCGTGATGAAATAAAGAAAATCCAGACTGAACTAGGTAGCACCTTCACGAATGCTCAAACCCAGTGGCGATTCAACCCTCCTGCTGCACCTCACATGGGTGGCTGTTGGGAAAGGATGGTCCGGGCTGTAAAGTCAGCACTGGGAAGCGTTCCAATAGTTCGGAAGTTAGACGACGAATCGTTTGCTACGGTACTGGCAGAAGCGGAAAGCATGGTCAATTCTAGACCTTTAACGTTCATACCACTAGAGACGGAGAATTGTAAATCACTGACACCAAATCATTTTCTGCTGCTCAGTTCAAATGGTGTACGAGAACCAGAGAAACTTCCGGTGGATACCAGTAAAGCGTTGAGAAACAGCTGGAATATGGTAAAACATGCATTAGACAATTTTTGGCGACGTTGGGTGGTGGAATATTTACCAACTATTATTAGACGAACGAAATGGTTTAGAGACGTATAACCGATTGAGGTAGGAGATCTTGTGCTTGTGGTGGATGAAAACATAAGAAATCGGTGGATACGTGGACGAGTCATTCAAACAGTTCCAGGAAAAGATGGAGTTGTGCGTCAAGCGGAGGTGAGGACCCCCGTTGGTATTCTGAAGAGACCTGCTACTAAATTAGCTGTGCTGGACGTGACAGGTTCAGGTGACGCCAAGCCTGTAGCTAGGGCGACACGCGGAGGAGGATGTTCGCCGCAACAGCCCCTCGTATAGTTCCACTAACGGTTGCTAACGCGACCTGCTGTACTCATCCACTGAACTGAGAGAAGTCATGTGTCAAACTGGATGACTGGCGATAATGGCAAATAGAATAGAAGAGGACAGATGAGATAAGGAGAAGAAATTGATATCGAAACTTAAAGAGACGGTGAGAATATAGCAAATTTAAGTTAAAATATATTTTTTGTTACTAAATAAGTTGGGCCGATATATTTATAGGCATTATCATTGAATTAAATAAAGTTCTGTTGTGGATCAGGGAAAAATATTAAATAGGAGACTGAATTGTGAGTAGAATTGAACATTTTTGCTATAACCTTGCTATCATTGTAATAAATAATTTTATAGTTTTAAGCTGCAAAAAACTCGAAATTATAGAGTTTTATATACTGCTGGAAGAACTCCATCAACTGTCCCAACAGTGGAGTATAAATGCCAATGCGAGGAAAATATCAATAACTATCGATAACACGGAAAGCTTAACGATTCTATCGATAGCCGGCAACTATCGATACTATCGATAATTATCGATAGGTTTCCCATCCCTAGGCACGATAAGTGCACCCCAAGGAGTGCGGTCCCCCAAGGAGTCCACATTGGCATTTCACGGGCTGCAGAAGTGATTCAACTAACTTAACGTTGATCGGGTTGTTTGCTGACGTACCCGGTTGTTAAAACAACTATGCTGCCAACGCATCCAGCTTCGTATTAACGTGCGACAGCAACAACAGGCATTTGTTTACCTTGGTGGTCAGGTTATCGTTCTCTTTCGCAGCCTCTTTCGGTTCTGTCTGGCAAGATGAATGTTTCATCTTTGGTACTTCTCTTGTATTCTCCTAGTTCGAGCAAAAAAAAACGAAGAAAAAAAAACAGCAGAAACCATCAATTTTAGTTTGAGAACTCTCTTATATTACAAGAGAACTCACTTGCTACCTGTTTTGCGATTTAAATAGGCTGTAAAAATAATGTTCCACCGAGCGAGACGATGGAGCAACGGGTAAACGCAGCAGACCAGAAAGCCTTCAATATGCAACAACACCGCGGTTCGAAACTGGTTCTTCTTCGACTTCACAGAGCGACACGAAAAAAACCAACGAGTCAGCAGCTAGCTGGTCGGATACGATGGGATGCAGTTGGTGTGAGGAAGCAAGAAAGTAAATAACTTTTTTTTGCCCGAGAGAAAAAAAAAACAAAACAAACAAAATTTTTCTCATAGGTGTAGTTCAAAAGTGGGGGCAGGCAGTATATCAACCGAAATATTCGCCAAAAGTGGTTTTTAAACAGCCCTTAAGTAGAATATAGAACTTTTAGGCTTTGTAAGACATTTTCTATATAAAACTATAGAACCAAATTAGAACTATTTTTCACGGCTTAACGGTTACTTGGGTGAGGTAAGCGAAGATGGCGCACAGCGTGGCAGCATGTTGTAAACCAAAGTGAGAAATAAACAGATATTTGAAGTGCTTATTAAATCGTTAGTTTGTTAGATCCGACATAATTGGCGACGAGAATAAATAAGTTGAGGTTCTTAAGTGAAAGAAGCTCGCGCGGAAAGAAACAATAAAAAATCAGTTTTCGTTGCTTGCTTAAAGGGGCGGATGCCGAGAAAAAAAAGGTTAGATTTCAGTTAGAAAAAGGTAAGCAAATGAAAAAAGGAAAAAACGTAAGCGATTGTTATGTTTTCACGATGATTCTGGTTCCCAATGTTTTTCATTGATTATGTGGTTCACGGAAATCTTTTTCTTGCGATTTTTTGAGAGCACCGGGTATGTGAAGAGGTTTTTGAAGTTTAAGTAGAAAGTGATGAGAAATTACATGGGACTGTTATGCATTTATTGCCAGTTCATGTGGGTATTGGTATTTGTATGCTGTGTTTTTTTGTGAAATGTTCATGGATTATTGTGTATGGTATTTGTACGTTTGGTGGTGTGTTATATAGTATGGCTATGGCAGAATTAAATCTTCACACCAACCATAGTCCCACGGCAAGCCTACGTTTGTGCAGTTATCGGGTACTGGACAATTGAGTAACATTTACCCAAATTTTCATAATTACCATGTTTACTCAGTTTTGAGTTATTATCCATGATGTTTACTCACCCCTGAGTACATGTATATGTCAAAAGTTTTCAACAGCTATATTATCTCTTTCCGAAGAACAGTTGGTGTCGCGTTTTATTCGTTTTCTAGCAGTAAGTATCTGGTCTGTCATCAAATCAATAATTTCTTAATCAATTACATTACAAAAAACATATATATTTCATAACAATTTCAGCGCAACATCAGTATTGTAGAGGGTTTGGAAACGTAAAAAACATCTGTTTAAAATGACCAACCGCATGTTGTATTTTCTGCGATGTCGTTTAAAATTGGGCTTTTATTCGTGATAATAAACGGAAACATTTTAATTGACGTACAGTGCTCAATACATGCAAGCGATACAATTTAAATCCTGCGCAGAGTTTGATGACGGATTTTTTGGTGTGCGCACTGCACAAAAATGTGAGCCACAGTTCACGGGCAACTGTGGACCGTTTGGTTGCCGCATTCAATGAAGACACGGAAATGATTCAGAACATTTATAATGTTTTGATGAAAAATAAATCTATTAATTGATTCTTCTAAATTTTTTCTATCGAGTCAGATTTACAAAAACCAGAAATCATTAAATTTCCAAATTTAGGCAAACTGGGTAACTTGTACTTGTCGGAATCAATGGCAGCCCTTCTGATTGATATCAGGATGACTAGCAACACCTTTAAAGAAAGCACAAAGCGAATGGCAACACGGGCACGATAAGTGAGGTAAGCGAAGATGGCGCACAGCGTGGCAGCATGTTGTAAACCAAAGTGAGAAATAGATATTTGAAGTGCTTATTAAATCGTTAATTTGTTAGATCCGACATAATTGGCGACGAGAATAAATTAGTTGAGGTTCTTAAGTGAAAGAAGCTCGCGCGGAAAGAAAAAATCAAAAATCAATTTTCGTTGCTTGCTGAAAGGGGCGGAGGCCGAGAAAAAAAGGTTAGATTTCAGTTGGAAAAAGGTAAGCAAATGAAAAGAGGAAAAAAACCCAAACGATTGTTATGTTTTCACGATGATTCTGGTTCCAAATGTTTTTCATTGATTATGTGGTTCACAAAGATCACTATATTGAGAATAAAACACATTACCATGAGGTAATGCTGCTTGTTATTATTACCAATATCGATTTATTTAATTTAACGATTTTGAGAGAGAGTTTACGATCGTGTGCGCTAGGTTTTTTCTTTATCAGGACTGCTGAGAAAATTATAAGGAATCTGTGACTGGTAAATAGCAGCTGAGGTTGTGTACAACAGTATTTATTATCAAAGAAGAGCTGTCTGTATTGTTGCGTTAGCAATGTGGAAGGCTGTGTGCCATTATCGTGTGAAACAAAAAATAACAGATTGCATAACTGAACTTGGTAAAGGCTGGGTGCCATAGAAAGCTGTTTGACCAGGACGAAAAATGTTCTGTGTATCTGGGGTATAAACATCGGTTGTGCATTCAAATGAGAAAGGCTACGTGCCCAAAAGAAAGAAATTGCATATCTGGGCGGTATATGAGCTGTGTGCCATAATTTTGGATCCTTATTGGAAATACAGATACAAATATAGATGAGATATTGTGGTTTAATTTCGTCACATTTTTTTTATTATATAAATACATGTTTTTAAAAAACATTGGGAATATACGATATACCAATTTGGAAAAAAATGAATGTTACAGATAAATATGAATAAACAATTTATTTTTGAATAAAATGACAATTTTGATGATGCACAGGATGTATACACATAGTCGCATAAAACCATTCGATGTTACTGGGAAGCCTGGTATCCTTCCTGCAGAGTGGGAAAAATGGAAAAACGATTTGGATTCGTTTTTTCTCGCGCACAATATCGAGACACAGCGGGAGAAAAAAGCACAGTTAGCGTATCTGGGAGTACCAGCACTACAAGAGTTACTACGTCATCTCCCTGGTGTCAATGAAGTACCACATGTGACAAATGATCCGCCGTATTATGACGTAGCCATACAATGTTTGGATAAATATTTTGAGCCGTTCCGACGTAAAACATACGAGCGACATCTTTTGCAACAGATCGTCCAGCGCCAGGACGAAAGGTTTACAGATTTTGTAATGCGATTGCGAAAGCAGATTTCTTAATGCAGCTATAACCCTTGTGTCGTAGACGAATTGATTGCGGATCGCATCACTCAAGGATGCCAATCACAGGATCTTAAAACACAACTTCTTAAAAAGGATCGAACCCTTGATGAGATCATTTCAATCCATATCCTCGAGTAGATCATGAAGTTAACTCAATTGCTAGACCACATTTTCGTTCTGCTTCCCGTTTTCAAACGAACAACCGTACCTGTTATGCCTGTGTTCGTCGAGGTCACCTTCAGGGGAGTAGCGATTGCCCTGCAAAGCAGACTAAATGTGCTGCGTGTGGAAAGAAAGGGACATTGGGCCAAACGGTGCCACAGTACTGGACGAGGGTTTAAACGTCACCAAGAAGACTCAACCTCTGTCCCAAGGACCAAACGAATTCGAGCAATTCATGAAGAAGCGGAAAAAGAACAGGAGAATGATTTTGTATTTTATGCTATGGGGCGTAACGTTTTTAACTTTAATATTGGTGGAGTTGACATTCCCATGACGATCGACTCAGAGGCTGACGCTAACATCATCACAAGGGAAGTTTGGGAGCAAATGAAAGATGCTGGGGTGAAGGTTGAAAATGCAACTACGAAAACAGACCGAACGCTCGTCGCGTATGCTTCTGATAAACCGCTAATGTATGTTTTGTTCAGAGATTTGGACAGCTAATAACAGTGTAAATGCCAAATTCTATGTCATTGAAGATGGCCAACGTTGCTTACTTGGGGATCAAACGGCCAAAGACCTGCAAGTTCTTAAAGTAGGTTACGATGTAGGAGCAATTGGAAAACATAAGCGTTTGCCGTTTCCTAAAATTCGCGGAGTGGTTGTAGAGATACCGATAAATGAAAAGATTCAACCTGTGCAGCAGCCATATAGGCGGCCGCCCATAGCAATGGAAGAGAAGATCGAAGAAAAATTGAAGTCATTACTCGAGCTGAATATAATCGAGCGAGCTCCGGGTCCATCACCATGGGTGTCGCCTCTGGTACCTGTTCTCGAAGACTCAGGGGATATCCGACTTTGCATCGATATGCGTCGTGTCAATCTTGCTGTTCTACGTGAAACCCACCCGTTGCCACTAGTAGACGAGCTATTGTCATCAGTGTCCGGTGCTATCATGTTCTCCAAAATCGACATAAAGGATGCGTACCACCAAGTAGAGATATCAGAACATTCCCGGCCAATCACCACATTTATCACCAATCACGGCCTTTACAGGTAGATTCATACATTCGATAATAAAATGAAAATTGCTGTTGTTGTTCGAATTTTTATTTTAAACTCATTTTGGTTCCAAACCATACAGGTATAAGCGTTTAATGTTTGGGGTAAGTTGTGCCCCTGAACTATTTCTGAAGGTAATGGAGATGATCACTTCTGGGCTGGAAGGAGTAATCGTCTACCTTGATGACGTAGTGGTGTTTGGCAAGAATAAGGAGGAACACGACAAAAGACTAGCTGCTGTACTAGAACGTCTTTCAGAATATGATATCCTACTGAATCAAACGAAGTGTCTGTATGGAGTCGGAAAACTGGAGTTTCTGGGTCATCAGCTCTCGGCTGAAGGAGTTCAACCAACAGAGAGCAGAATTGCAGCCATTCAGAAGTTCCGTGAAACACAAAACATCTCAGAGCTGAGAAGCTTCCTGGGGTTGACTTGCTATGTTGGTAGATTTGTACCGAACCTTGCCTCTAAAACTGAGCCATTGAAGCAGCTTCTTCGAACAGGTGTACCATTTAAATGGACTTCCACACAGATTGCAGCTTTCAGGGATATCAAGAATGTGATTTCAAAAATCCATCATCTGGGGTTCTTCGACCCCAAGGATAAAACGAAACTGATGACGGATGCGAGCGCAACGGGATTGGGAGCGTGAAGCATTATCGCTTGCGTGGGGTGTAGAAAAGTTTCGTTAAATGACAATGACACTCAACAAGTTCTCACGGCTCTCTTGTCTGGATCGATGGAAACTATACGTAGAGAGTACAAACCCTACATAAATGATCTAAGTGGTGCAAATGGCGTGTTGTCGAGAGGAAACCGGCTCGTCATACCCGAGAAACTACGTGAAAGGGTTCTAGATCTAGCACATGAGGCACACCCTGGGATTTCAGCCATGAAGCGTCGACTGCGCCAAAAAGTTTGGTGGCCATCTATTGACAAACAGGTGGAAAGTTTCATAAAACGTTGTAAACAATGTATACTTGTTTCTGCGCTTGGAGCACCGGAACCCATGAAGCGTGCCATGGGTGGATATACCAGTCGATTTCATGGGGCTTACAACTAACTTAATTGCTAACTTATTGGCTATGAAGAGAGCTTATCGTAGCAATTGAGGATTGCAACGATTTTTGTCGAAAATTGTTAATAACTTTATTTGACATAGCTTCTAATGGTTCAACACCAGTAAGTCTTTGTAATTCGAGTGTACCAAACCAAGGAGGACGCGTCAAAATTATTTTCAGAATTTTATTCTGAATCTTTTGTAGCGTTTTCTTCCTTGTTGAACAGCAACTTGACCAGATCGGTACAGCATAAAGCATTGCTGGTCTAAAAATTTGTTTGTAAATCAAAAGTTTGTTCTTTAAACAAAGTTTAGAATTCCTGTTAATGAGAGGATATAAACATCTCGTATATTTGATGCACTTGGCTTGTAGACTCTCAATTTGCTTTTTGAAAATAAGTTTTTTATCATAAATTAGTCCCAAGTACCTACTTAACCTTGTCAGACCAACTTAAAATAACAACGTGATAATTGTTTGGCTTTAGGAAAGAAGCCCTAGGCTTATGCAGAAAAATTATCATTTGAGTTTTAGAAGCATTGGGAGAGATTTTCCACTTTTGCAAGTAGGAAGAAAAAATATCTAAACTTTTCTGCAATCGACAGCATATGACACGAAGACTTTTTCCTTTTACGGAAATGCTTGTGTCATCGCAGAACAATGAATTTGTGCATCCTGGAGGCAAATCAGGAAGATCTGAAGTGAATATGTTGTACAGGACTGGACCCAAGACTGAACCTTGAGGTACACCTGCTCTGACAGGAAATCTATCAGATTTTGAATTCTGATAGACAACCTGCAGAGTTGGATCAGTAAGATAATTTTTTAAAATTTTGATTAGTAAAATTGGAAAATTGAAAATTTGCAATTTCGCAATCAAACCTTTATGCCAAACACTGTCGAATGCTTTTTCTATGTCTAAAAGAGCAGCTCCAGTGGAATAACCTTCAGATTTGTTAGCTCGTATCATATTAGTAACTCTGAGCACTTGATGAGTTGTGGAATGCCCAAGGCGAAATCCAAACTGTTCATTTGCAAAAATTGAATTTTTGTTGATGTGTGACATCATTCTGTTAAGAATAATTCTCTCAAACAGTTTACTTATTGAAGAAAGCAAACTGATTGGTCGATAACTTGAAACTTCAGCTGGGTTCTTATCCAGTTTTAAAATTGGGGTAATTTTTGCATTTTCCCATAATTTGGGAAAATATGCAATTTTGAAGCAGCAATTGAAAATTTTCACTAAAAATTCCATTGTGCTCTCAGGGAGATGTTTGATTAGTATATTAAAGATTCCATCGTCACCAGGAGCTTTCATATTTTTGCAATTTTCAATAATTGATTTAATCTCATTCAAGTTAGTTTCAATTATTTCTGCAGGTAAAAAATTCTGGGAAGAAATTAAATCAAATTGACGTGGGACTAAATTTTCAATTGGACTCACAAAATTCAAATTTGAGTTATGAACACTCTCAAACTGCTGAGCAAATCTTTGAGCCTTTTGTTCATTGGATACAAGAAAACGTTCAAAATCTTTCAAAACTAAAATAGGCTTTGAAGGTTTCCTAAGAATCTTCGACAGCTTCCAAAATGGTTTTGAATATGGTTTCAATTTTTCTACTTTAGTCTCCAAATTTTGATTTCTCAGAAGAGTAAATCTTTGTTTAATCTCTTTCTGTAAATCTTTATAAATAGTTTTAAAAACAGGGTCACGAGAACGTTGATATTGACGTCTGCGGACATTTTTCAAACGAATTAGAAGTTGAAGATTTTCGACAATTATTGGTGAATCAAATTTCACTTGAGCCTTTGGAACAGAATAATTCCTGGCATCAACAATTGCACATTTTAATGCTTCCAAAGCGGAATCAATATTCACTTCGTTTTGCAAATCAAGCTCATCATTGAAATTTCTCTCAATATGAGTTTTGTATCTTTCCCAATTAGTCTTGTTATAATTAAAAACAAAGCTCATAGGGTTTAAAACTGATTCATGTGATAAAGAAAAAGTTATTGGAAGATGGTCAAAATCAAAGTCAGCATGTGTGATCAAATTACTACATACATGGCTTTGATCTGTTAGCACCAAATCAATTGTTGATGAGTTTCTTGCAGAAGAAAAGCATGTAGGACTATTCGGAGACAAAATAGAATAGTATCCTGAAGAACAATCATTGAATAAAATTTTGCCATTGGAATTACTTTGAGAATTATTCCATGAACGATGTTTAGCGTTATAATCGCCGATTATAAAAAAATTCGAACGATTTCTGGTGAGTTTTTGTAAATCACCTTAAAAATAATTTTTGTGCTCGCGTGTGCATTGAAATGGTAAATATGCTGCGGCAATAAATAAAATCCCAAGTTCAGTTTGAACTTCAATTCCCAAAGTTTCAATAACTTCCGTCTCAAGATGGGGAAGAGCACGATGTTTGATTCGGCGATGAATAACAATTGCAACTCCACCGCCGGAACCCTGAATCCTATCATATCTGTGAACCACGTAATTGGGATCGTATTTTAATTTTATGTTAGGTTTCAAAAATGTTTCAGTAATAATTGTAATATGCACATTATATTTACTGTTAAGAAATTAAAAAGCTCGTTCTCAATGGCCTTCAATGAGCGAGCATTCCAATTTAAAATTTTGATCGGTTTATTTAAAATCATTGCTAAATTTTAAGTTTTGATTGTAAAATTTGTACCTATTTGAATGGCTTCAAACATTGATTTTGCCTGCAACATGGCGTTCATGAGATCGAACATTGCCTGTTGCAGAAAAGAAAGTTTACCTGCCGTAATAGGCCCCAGGCAGTTGACATTAGAAAAAATATTTTCGGTAGCAATATTAGCTGGGGTAATAGGTGTACAATTATTTTCTAGCGTGTTTTGCTTACCCATATTAGCGGTCATTTTCGAACTACCAACATTTGGCGGTAGAATGTTCGATCTGCCTGTAACCTTTGCATATGTTAAACGAATATGCAGAGGGGTAGAAGAAGTGGGCGTTATTGGTACGCTTGGAGAATTTTGTTTTGAAGTTTGTTTTGATTGGGAAATTGATATTTGTTTACCTTGCAATCAACAATTGCTAAACGGACTGGGCATTGGTAAAAATTTGACATATGGTTGCCGTTACAATTCGCACAGCGAAAATTTTTACTCTCTTTCACAGGACATGTGTTTTGTTTGTGAGAAGAGTCTCCACAAATGAGGCATTTTTGGTCCATGCTACAGAACTTTGAACCATCGCCATAGCGTTGGCAAATACGGCATTGAGTGATATGCTTTTCACCTCCGCCAAACTTCCTATAAACTTCCCACTTTACACGCACGTTATATAGAGCATGGGCTTTTTCAAAAAAATTTAAGTTATTAACCTCACTGCGGTTAAAATGAATTAAATAATTAACAAGGGAAATTCCAGTGCGCTGACTGTTTTCGCCTCGTGATTTTTGTTTCATTAGAATTACTTGGGTAGGGGCTATGCCAAGTAACTCTGTTAAAGTAAGTTTGATCTCATCAACGGTTTGATCGTTGGTGAGCCCTTTCTATACGACCTTGAACGGCTTGGCGCTCTTCGTATCATATGTAAAAATATTATACATCTTTTCAGTTAAATACTGAATAAGACGATTACGACCCTTTATAGAGTCGGCTAATAAGCGGCATTCGCTTCTACTACCAATTTGATAGGTAACTTTAACGTCAGAAACAAACGTGGAAAGTTCCTTTTTGAAAATATTAAATTCAGAAGAAATAGTTACCACAATAGGTGGAACTTTCTCCTTTTTTAAATATTTTACATTTTGTATAGTTTCATTACTAATTACTTCCATTTCACCAGCTTCTTGCTCAGGCAAAATATCAAAAGGATTGTCACTACAGACACTCGAAGTGTCAGAAAGAGATGCCTCTCTTTTCCTCCCCGCAGCAATGCGTGGTTTCTTTTTTCGTCCTGCCATTTCAGGTGATACGAAAAAAGTTAAAACGAATGTTAAATTCAAAAGTAGGCAATCTTGAGAAAGACTGATGGGAAATAACTTTCAGGTAGTCTTTAAAAGACACACTGACAAAACACAATCTTTGAAGCTATAGGCAGTCAAAGACCAGTCCACAAGCAACCGAAAACACGTCTGACCTGTAGGACAGTTTTAGACGCACTGAAGAGATAAGAGATAAAGATTGGGAGAGGAAGGTGAAGGATTCGGAGTATGCGAACTCGAAGCGAAATGCAAAAACGACTGAGATTAGAGAAGGAGATACTGTTGTGACCAAACGTACTTTTGGAGAAAACAAGCTATCAACAACCTACGCACCAGATTCGTTGTTTTACCTTCGTCTCGATTAGACCCAAATTGTTTATCTCCGTTTGATTCGCAAAATAACATAACACGAGCTATCGAACGGGTGTTTTTTTTTTCGATTAGTTCAATAGCCTGCAGTATATCGACTGAAACATCTTCTGCACACTGGTAGGGGCAGGCTACCCCGCCAGTGATCTGATACGCAGCTGATACATCAGCAAGAATAATTCTCCCGCACCGCTCTGTTACCCCGCTAGCAGCACGGACCACCATACGATCGAGCGAGTGGAAGTCAACTACAAGTGGCATCTACAAGGTCGAGTGTAAGATACGGCCACTGTGTCACAACACGAAGCTGGATCGTCATTGTTTGTTCTGCGGAGACACTCGATTGATCCTACTATCAGCCGTGAGGTCGTGACTTAGACGTTTGGT
Source organism: Wyeomyia smithii (assembly GCF_029784165.1). NCBI lineage: Eukaryota > Metazoa > Arthropoda > Insecta > Diptera > Culicidae > Wyeomyia > Wyeomyia smithii. The sequence goes on from NC_073696.1 coordinate 138,172,086, forward strand.
GAAGTATTCACTTCAGAATTTTTATCATTATTATTAATATTATTACTATCAATATTATTATTATTATTATTATTATTATTATTATTGTTATTATTATTATAATTATTATTATTATTATTATTACTATTATTACTATTGTTATTAGTATTAGTATTACTGTTTTTTTTTTATTTTGATCCATTGTAGTTTGAAAAATTGTTTTTAAAATTTAATATCAACTACTTGATCCCCCCCCCCCCCCTCACATTCGAATATTTATCGTTTGTGTGCGGTAGAGCGTAACGCTCCCGCAAAATGGACGACATGCAGGTGCAACTATTCCTGGATGTGGAAACAAATGGGGAAGAGATTGAGGTCTCCCCCATCAATTCCCCTCTACCTTCCCCGCTACCTAGCCCCGTACCAAGGGTACCGGCAACACGGGTGAAAGCTTACCCAGATGTTTCGAAAGGTCCGTTCATAGTTTTTTTTTAGGCCCATAAAGAAGCCTCTTAATATTATACAAATAGGCAAGGACCTGGCAAAACAGTTTTCGGACGTAACCGAAATTCCAAAGGTTAGACCGAACAAACTGCGAGTTGTCGTGAGTAGCTTGAAGCAAGCAAACGCAATTGCTAGCTACGAGCTCTTCACGAGAGAGCACCGCGTATACATCCCTGCCAAGGACGTGGAGATCGACGGTGTGGTTACCGAAGGAAGCCTCACGGTCGATGACATTTTGCTTCACGGGGTTGGCTGCTTCAAGAACCTCCTGATTCAAGATGTAAAGATACTGGATGTCAAGCAATTGCATTCAGTATCCATCGAAGAAGGGAAGAAGAAATTCCTCCCTTCGGACTCCTTCCGTGTAACATTCGCCGGATCCGCACTGCCGAACTACATCTCTTTGGACAGGGTTCGTCTGCCTGTACGCCTGTTCGTACCGCGGGTCATGCATTGCCAAAACTGCAAGCTGTTAGGTCATACAGCCACCTACTGCTGCAACAAGGCACGCTGCAGCAAGTGCGGAGGCAATCATGCTGAGACCAATGCAGTGCAGAATGCAGTGAGGATACTGAAAAGTGTCTTTACTGCGAGGGAACTCAGCATGACCTTTCGGTGTGTCCCGCGTACAAACAGCGCGAGGAAAAAATTAAGCGTTCCCTTAAGGAACGATCAAAGCGCTCTTTTGCAGAAATGCTTAAGAAAGCTGAGCCACCCTCGACAGGAAACATCTTTTCCTTTTTGCCAACCGATACATCTGACGATCCCGTCGAAGGGTGTTCTTATGCCATGCCAGAAGGATCTAGAAAGAGGAGAATGATCAACTCTCTTAATCTTTCTCGCAAAGGTCGTAAGATAACCCCTAGCGGAATGACCAATAAGCCAACACAAAAAGGAAGCGGTGAAGAAAAACCGAAGCAAGTACCTCCCGGTTTTAATTTTAAATCAAACCAGGAGTACCCACCGCTTCCTGGGGCACCAAAAACCCCTCGTGCACCCATTTCTCGATCAGAAGATAAAAAAAAAACAGGGTTCATAAAATTTTCTGATATTGTGGACTGGATATTCAAAACATTCAACATACCAGATCCCCTACAAAATATTCTTCTTGACCTTCTTCCTACAGTGAAAACCTTTTTGAAGCAACTAGCAGCAACTTGGCCCCTCATTTCAGCTATCATATCTTTCGATGACTAATACGGCGAAAGAGGTTAGGAATTTTATCACTGTATAACAGTGGAATTGCAGAAGTATCACCCCCAAATTCGATCTGTTTACTCATTTGATAAATACATACAATTGTGACGCATTGGCGCTTTGTGAAACCTTTCTCAATTCAAACGATCAACTCAATTTCCACGATTTTAACATAATTCGTCGAGATCGAGACTCACATGGTGGAGGGGTACTTTTAGGGATTAAAAAGTGCTATTCCTTCTTCAGAATTGACCTCCCCTCGATCTCGAATATTGAAGTCGTTGCCATTCAAACGAATATGAATGGAAAAGACCTATGCCTTGTTTCGTTATATATATCCCTCCATCCGCGCGGATTGAACAGCGGCATCTCACTGATATAGCACTGATATTGCTTCCCGCGCCTTTTTTGATATTGGGAGATTTTAATTCTCACTGTTCGCTATGGGGGTCGCTGTACGACGACAACCGATCTTCTTTAATCTGTAACTTAATCGACGACTTCAATATGACAATTTTGAATACTGGGGAAGCGACACGTGTACCTAATCCTCCACCACGTGGAAGCGTGCTTGACCTATCCTTTTGCTCGTCATCACTAGCGTTAGATTGCCAGTGGAAAGTAATCAATGATCCCCACGGTAGTGATCACCTACCAATCGTTATCTCAATTGCTAATGGGTCAACTCCAGCGGATTCAATCAATATTGCGTATGACCTCACACGTAACATTGATTGGAAGTCTTATGAGACCATAATATGCAAAGAATCGAGTCCCACGTAGAACTTCCTCTGGAGGAAGAATACGCGTTCCTTTCTGGCTTGATCATCGACGCCGCGACTCAAGCTCAGACGAAACCGATACCCGGGGTAACGATTAGACGGCGCCCTTCCTCCAAGTGGTGGGACAAGAGTGCTCAGACCTGTACGCGCGGAGGTCCTCGGTGTATTTGGCCTTCCGAGAACAAGGCACTATCGATTTGCTCCGAAAGTACGATGTACTGGTTAGACAAATGAATAGCTTGATAAAAGCAAAAAAAACGTGGATACTGGCGGCGGTTTGTGAACGCGTTGTCGAGGGAAACAGCGATGAGCACTCTTTGGGATACCGCCAGACGCATGCGGAATCGTAACGTTTCGAATGAATCCGAGGAGTATTCAGATCGCTGGATACTCGATTTCGCCAAAAAGGTCTGTCCGGACTCTGTCCCCGAACAGAAGACCTTTCCATAGGCGTAGCCAGAGGGGGGGCCGTTCTTTCTTCCCTGCGACTGAGAAAGCAGTTAAAATTGCACTTGCTCTACCATGGAAACATGCACGATTGAATGCTCGTTCAGCACATTAAGTCGGGTGAAAACCTGGCTAAGGTCAACAATATTTGAACAGCGGTTGAGTGCTCTCTGCTTGCTGAGTGTTCATCGGCAGATGGTCAACAACAATCGTGAAAAGACACATGAACCGCTTCCGGAACGTTTGACGTTTGATGCCCGAAGATTTTATTGAAAATCTTGACTGTGTCTTCAATCTTCACGTCCTTGGGAAGCTTTGAAAAGGTCCTGGTAGCGGTTAAACAACAACGTCCGAACGTAACTTTGTTTTCTTCGTCGAAGACAAATTCGATGATGTTCGAAGAGAGGGACTCCAAAATCTGCTCCGGGGTTTGATACTGACGCTGCTGATGCTGGACCGCTATCCGCTGTAAAATTTGGGCCATCTTGTGAATCATATCTTGAATTCCCGGTTGCGGCTTGGACAAAGAATAATCAAATTTTCCACTCTGATGTCAAGGAAAACTTTTCCCTGGTTGCCTTGATGTAACAATCACTAAAGACTAGTACAGTAATCGTTCGCTAACTGGGTGCTGTTTAACTGGGCTGCTTTTTAACTGGGCGTTCGCTAACTGGGCTATAGCCCAGTTAAAAATCAGATGAACGTCAAAAATCAGCTTTTGGCATGTTCCTGTCAAAACGAGATAGGGGCACATGAATAGTAAATTGAGATTGATTTTTTCAGTTCAATGGATTCTGGTTGTCATCACACATGCGATCCACTAGATATTCATCTATTTGTTTCCAGGTCAAATAAATGTTTTATGAAAACAACATGTTTCCAGGCAACGGTTAGTGCAAATAAAGCACACGCAAGGCTAACAATTTATTTTTTTTCATTATCTGTTCATCAATCAGGGTTTTTAGTGTTTTTGTTTAAAACATTTTACAATTTTCGCTGAGAGATTTGCCTAGCGCCATTACATCGAAATCCCCCTCGATATTTGACGACATTTGAAATGTCAGCCCAGTTAGCGAGCGACATTCGTTAACTGGGCTAGGCCCTCAGCCCAGTTAGCGAACGAACAGTGTATTTATTTTTATTTTTCAAAACACACTAAAGTCGCTTTTTACGCGGGGGATACGTGCCGCGTAAAAAACGCGTAAATTCCGGAATCTGCGTAAAAAAACGCGTAAGTTTCGAAATCCGCGTAAATTCCGGAATCCACGTAAAAAGCCGCGTAAAAACAACCGCGTAAAAAGCGACCTTACCAATTTTTTACTTCTAAAATTTTGAAGAGCTTGCCCCCCCCCCCCTATTTGAAATTCTAGCTACGCCCATGGACCTTTCGCGACGCGTTTTTGGTGGCTACGGAAGAGCCTCCATTTTCGATGTTGGAATTTTCAATGGCTCTCCTCTCGTGCAACAATAAAGCTCCAGGGTTGGATAGAATTAAATTCAACTTGTTGAAGAATCTACCCGACTCTGCAAAAAGACTCTTGCTGGACTTGTTCGACAAGTTTCTTGAGCTAAACATTGTTCCGCACGACTGGAGGGAGGTAAAAGTCATTGCTATTCGAAAACCCGGAAAACCTGCCTCTGATGACAATTCTTATAGGCCCTTTGCTCGAAAAGAGCAAATGGCTTCTGCATTCTTGGACATTAAGGGGGCTTTTGACTGTGTCTCTGTAGAAGTTTTAACCGAGAAACTTCATTTGCAGGGACTTTCACCAAATTTGAATAATTTTTTGCTCAATTTGTTGTCAGAAAAGCATATGTATTTCTCTCATGGTGATTCGACAACTTCCCGAATTAGTTTCATGGGTCTTCCCCAGGGCTCATGTTTAAGCCCTCTCTTATATAATTTTTACGCCAATGACATCGATGAATGTCTTGCAAATTCATGCACGCTACGGCAACTTGCAGACGATAGCGTTGTATCCATTACTGGAAGCGAGGTTAACGATCTGCAAGGACCATTGCAAGATACCTTAGACAATTTGTCTGAATGGGCTCTCAAGCTGGGTATCGAATTCTCTCCGGAGAAAACTGAGCTGGTCGTTTTTTCTAGGAAGCATAACCCAGCTCAGCTGCAGCTTCTACTAACGGGTAAAACGATCACTCAGGTTTTAGTCGCTAAATATCTCGGGGTTTGGTTCGACTGTAAATGCACCTGGACTTGTCATATTAGGTATCTGACACAAAAATGCCAACAGAGGATTAATTTTCTTCGTATGATTACCGGAACCTGGTGGGGTGCCCACCCAGGAGACCTTCTAAGGTTATACCAAACAACGATACTGTCAGTTCTTGAGTACGGTTGTTTCTGCTTTCGCTCCGCTGCGAAAACACACATTATAAAACTAGAGAGAATACAATATCGTTGTTTGCGTATTGCCTTGGGTTGCATGCAGTCGACCCATACGATGAGGCTTGAAGTGCTAGCGGGTATCCTTCTGTTGAAACATCGTTTTTGGAATCTCTCTTACGGGTTGCTAATTCGATGCACAGTTATGAACCCATTAGTAATTGAAAATTTCGAAAGGTTGGTCGACCTTCAATCTCAATCCAGATTTATGACTGTATATTTTGACTATATGGCTCAAGATATTAACCCTTCTTCATACGATTCCTCCAATGTCGCACTTTTAGATACTTCTAATAATGCTATATTCTTCGACACCACCATGAAACAAGACATTTCTGGTATCCCGGATCAATTGCGACCCCAAGAGATCCCTAAGATTTTTTCCAATAAGTTTAAACATGTTAGTTATGATAAAAGGTTTTACACTGACGGATCTAATCTAGATGAGTCCACTGGCTTCGGTGTTTTCCACGAAAATTCTACCGCCTCCTACAAACTCGATGCTCCTGCTTCCGTGTACGTCGCAGAACTTGCTGCTATTCAGTACTCTCTTGGGATCATCTAGGGTGGTCGGTATTACCGACTTTTCGAAAAACCGGTATTTCGGTATTCATAAAAATAAAAACCGGTAAAACCGGTAAAAAATCGGTATTTTTATTTTTTTCGGATTAATACAAACCAGAGGTGACTCGTGGTCTTTAAACCTACTTTTTCAAAGTAATGGTGATTGTCCGCGAAAAAAAAACACATGTCATTCTCTCTGTACTAGGTGTTTAAAATAAAACTGAAAAATAATTAAAGATATAGGGTGTCGAACGTCTCCGATAGTGGTTGTCTTCGGCCGGTTTTCTGCCGCAGTCTTATGCAAAAACCTGCCCAAGTAAGCCACTGCCGAAGAATAAAATTTGGATTCGAAATTTATTTTTTGTCGCAAAACTTTGTTTTAAATTAGTGAATACCTTTAAAATTCGTAGAAAAACAATATTTGAAACTGTAGAGAAGAGTATATGAATGAAGTAAAACAAAGAAATCACCATCAGACTAGAATTTACTTTTTACGAATCCGAATGAATAGAAGATAAATACTTCTTTATTCTGTTCGATGCTCTTTAAACAGTTCGTTCAAATTATTTATTATTATAAGTATTTTATTTACTTTAGCTCCTGATGAACAAACGAAAAATATGAACAAGTTTGTAACTGAAATAGAAATAAATGTTTGAAATGAGAGGTTGGTAAAACATATATAAAAATATAGAAAATTATGGAGAAAGCAGAAACTTTTACACGATTGAGGCCTGATACATTCAGCTAGTTGCTAATAAAAGACCGCTGCGGTACGGGCGACGAAGGTTTGAACTATTCAAATTTCACTTTTTCAAGGAGCAGTAATTTTTAGGATGAATCTCTTTATTGGTTGATTATTCCATCCTGTTAACACTTTATATCAACAAAAAATTAATTCCTAATCCAAATTTATATTTATTTATTATTTTTTTAAGTTTTACTTTCAAGTAGCACAAATGAATAATGAATTTTCGCTGACATGATTGTGATTATTGCCTCAAACTATGATTTTCATAATTTGTAGTTAAACTAGCAGGATCAAAACCCACGCGTTGCCACTGTGAGTATACGAGTGTAAAAAGATTAGCTGTTCTACTTAAAAAAAATGTTTTGCTTTATTGATATGAAGTTTTTTGACCTATTATCGATACAAACTAACACATCGTCTGAATCCGAGCAGAACAAAGAAAAAGATAACAATTGATAAATAGTTAATGGTGAATTACTATTTAATGTTGCTTTTGTATAAATGTATTAATTATACATATACATCGTCATGTGATTTGTAAAGCCTGCCTAAGTGAGTAGCATTCATTAACCTAACAATGGTTTTTGAATATTGTGACAAGTTTTTTTTTTTTTCAATTTAAAGAAAAATACCGAAAATACCGGTTTTTTCGCCTCTCTAATACCGGTATTTCGGTATTGAAAAAAATATCGGTTTTACCGGTTTTTGTTTTGCCGGTAAACCACCCTAGGATCATCGAAACCCTGCCCGTAGACCCATGGGCGTAGCCAGAATTTCAAATAGGGGGGGGCGAGCTCTTCAAAATTTTAGAAGTAACAAAAATGGTACACTAAGGTCGCTTTTTACGCGGCTTTTTTTACGTGGATTCCGGAATTTACGCGGGATTCGAAATTTACGCGTTTTTTACGCGAATTCCAGATTTACCACTGCACGTATCCCCCGCGTAAAAAGCGACTCTAGTGTGATTTGGAAAATAGAAATAAATACTAGTCTTTAGTGATTGTTACATCAAGGAAACCAGTGAAAAGTTCGAGAACGTTGCAGACCAGCTGAATGATGCGGCGAAGGTACGTTTACTTCTCCGGAAGCTGGACACCCATTCGCACAGCCGCTATCTCAACTACATCCTGTCAAAGCTTCCCAAGGACGTGAAGATTGAAGACACAGTCAAGATTCTCAATAAAATCTTCGGGCATCAAACGTCAAACGTTCCGGAAGCGGTTCATGTGTCTTTTCACGTTTGTTGTTGACCATCTGCCGATGAACACTCAGCAAGCAGACTCAACCGCTGTTCAAATATTGTTGACCTCAGCCAGGTTTTTACCCGACGTAATGTGCTGAACGAGCATTCAATCGTGCATGTTTCCATGGTAGAGCAAATGCAGTTTTAACTGCTTTCTCAGTCGCAGGGAAGAAAGAACGGGCTTTAGCTAGCAGGTCTATATAATCCAACTCTTCCAAGTTCTTACAGTCTGTTCTCATACTGCTGCAATATTAATACAAAACTTCCGCCTCTCAAACAAAATTGTCAACTTCATAAAAAATTACGAAATTTTCGGTTTTGCGCTTGAACTCTTCCAACGACATGCGTATTACGTTAGCGGGATGCACCAAGGATAACGCGTAGACAGGTGCACTATCTTCATTGAACTGTGTTTCCAGTGAGTTTACAAGAGAATCAAGGTAAGGAATTATCACAGCTCGGTTCCAATACTCCAAGCTAGTTGATGCAGGCGGATTTGCTTGGTACTTTTGCCGCTGCAATATCCTTGGTGGATCAACTGAAAAACCTGCGTAATTCCACGCAACATAGCGCAAGCATTTCAATCAATTATTCCTGATCTGGCTGATACTTTACACAGATGTTTCAATGGGCTAAAGATGTCGTTTTGTGCTATTAGAGTTATTGAAAACAAAATTCTGCACCAATGTCAACATTTAGGGGGGGGGGGGGGCAACGGCCCCTACATTCCATTTTTCCTAAGGTAGACCAGACTTATGTCCAATCACTACACGTTAAACACGCATCTCTTTCGTATAGGGCTTGTAGACAGTAATCACTGTGTTTGTGGCGATGGCTACCATGACATCGAGCATGTTGTTTGGTCGTGTACCGAATACTGTGGTGTTAGGTCCGAGCTTATAGGTTCCCTTCGGGCCCAAGGAAAACAACCGAACGTACCCGTTAGAGACATTCTGGGAAGCGGTGATCTCCAGTACATGACACAGCTATACGTGTTCATAAAACACGCTGGTATTAAAATATGAAACTCTTCTATCTATTTGTTAGATTACCATTCCCGCTACACGCTGAAAGAAGATGATACACTAAGCTGGAGACACTCAAACGAAGACTCGGCATCTTTATGTTCACGCAGACACCTCAGTCCAAACTGCTCAAATAGAACATCACTGCTTAGCCATGTACAAATAAATAAATCGTATAACTCAATATAGTTAAAATCAAAATTGTAACTCCCCTCCTCTCACCTTAAATTTCCACTAGCTCGTAGTCGGCCGCGAGATATAAAAAATGTGCCTCCCTCTTTTCCCTGCTAATTTAGAATTGAAAAAAAATGTACTTGGCTCAGTTAAACATAAATTGTATCGTGCCGTGTCAAATAAACTATTTTAAAACTAAAAAAGTTAAAGGGTATGTGCTTGAGTGCACAAACGTAGGCTTGACGTGGGACTATTGTGGGTGCAAAGATTTCATTCTACCATAGCCATAGTATATAACACACACCAAACGTACAAATACCATACACAACAATCCATGAGCAAAAAAACACACGCTACTCACACATACACACACGCTACTTACACACACACGCTTCTCACTCACACACACACGCTACTCACACACACACACAAACACACGCGCTACTCACACACACACGCGCGCTACTCACACACACACACACAGCGCGCTACTCACACATTCACACTACTCACACACACACACGCTAATCACACACACAGGCTACACACACACACACACACGCTACTCACACACACGTTACTCACACACACGCTACTCACACACACACGCTACTCACACACACACATGCTACTTACACACACACACACGCTACTCACACACACACATGCTACTTACACACACACACACGCTACTCACACACACACATGCTACTTACACACACACACACACACACACACACACACACACACACACACACACACACACACACATACACACACATATACACTCTACTCACACACACATACACACTCTACTCACACACACACACACACACATACATACGCTAACGCTACTCAGACACACACACACTTGGTATACGACACACTATACCAACACAAATTACTATCGGCAGCATCCAAAAGGCTCCTAAGTCTTCCAATGGTCCCCAGTGCCGATCACGTTCAGTTTCGGGCTGTATTCCAACAACGATATCTGAATTAGATTACCACTGGTGGGGTCTAACTCAGATCGAAGGAAAGCCGAACTGTTCGCCTTGATGGTCGACCAGGGAATGATCTTCTCTCAACACGGAATGTCCTTTTATAGCGTCACTCAGTGTGGGGAACTTGGGTGATTGGGGGAAGAACCAATCACGTGGAAGCATCTCTGCTTTCTTTCTTCGTCGCTTGCGTTGGGTGATGAATGCGATGCCAATTGGCTGGCATTACTAGCCAATGACTGAATGCGTAAAATCATTTCGTCTATGTTTTTGAAGTCTGCGTTAGGGAAATATACCAATCGTATGAAAAATGTATGTGGATATTCGACCTTCAAACTTTTCCGCAATTTTCACGGAGTAATGAGAAAATGGCAACTAAAATTTCCATGTTATACAAATCTTGTATGTTTTAGATTTCCAACGGTATATTAACTATTGAAATCGGAACAGTTGTTCGAGCGCTATTAGCATCTAAAATTTTCCATTCCGCCAACCAGAAACGTTACATGTTCAATCCAGTTTTCCCAGAATGTACCTTAGTATAGTGAATAAAGACGTAGTCCCACGTTAAAAAACCTAAGCACCAGAAGAGTTTATAGTGATGAAACTTTTAGGGTCGGATGCCGAACACCGATCGATCGAAACCGGTCGAACATTACACCGTAACGTTGGTCACCTTAGACTAGTACCCTCGTTGATGAATTTCGGACTGACATCCCTGTCACGAACGTCATCTCCATACATTTCGCTTGAAGCCGTTTTTCTTTGGCTCTCTGGCTCGATTATACGTCAAAAGGCTGTCAGTGCTTGCGAAACAGCCGATTAAGCACCGTCCATGCGAGATCAACTGTTGCTGCAAATGGTGTGAAGAAACGCAGAAAGCGAAAAACGATTCTTTTTTTTATTCTCACTTATTTTCCGTCGGTCTAGTTCCGCCACTGTTGTGGCCAATCACCGACGCCCAGGGAGGCGACTCCACACCCAGGACCCTAACTCACGACCCGTTTATTAACGGACCGGCGCCAACGGCTTTACTTCCTCATGCGATGGAAGGCGTGATCCCAGAGATTTTTCGCCTCAGAAAATCTCCCGGTGTCGGCTAGGATTGAATCTAGACCAGTTGGGTTGGTTGTGAGTGGATCACGCCACCTCACAACCATCTACACCTATGTCGGCGGTGGGATTCGAAACCAGGCGTCGAGCGTGGTTGGCGGAGACGTTACCAACCACACTAGGCCCCCGCTCTGTAAAGCGAAAAACGATTGTTTTGTCTTGAACGTTTTATGGATTTTGTGCAGGATATAAATAGTCACGTTCAAACATGTTTCAACACGTTCCGGATAGCCCTACATTCAATGTAGTTAGAAGCACGCAAAAAATCCGCACAGTAACACATGCGGCACAATGAACGGAGCTTATGACCATATTTCCAACAGTAGCGCCATCATCATCGGCGGCGGCTTCAGGAAACTGTTGCCATGACATCGGTCTGGACAACTACGAAGAAAACACTAGCCGAAATCAAGGGAACCCGGTAGAACGGCCCACACGAATGCAACGCAAACCAGTGTACCTTAGTGTTTACCATACATAAGACAGTAAGCCGTTTTTAAAGTGAAGGAGGGATGTCGGAATCAATGGCAGCCCTTCTGATTGATATCAGGATAACTGGCAACACCTTTAAAGAAAGCACAAAGCGAATGACAACACGGGTACGATAAGTGAGGTAAGCGAAGATGGCGCACAGCGTTGCAGCATGTTGTAAACCAAAGTGAGAAATAAATAGATATTTGAAGTGCTTATTAATTCGTTAGTTTGTTAGATCCGACAGTACTCATTTTCGTTAATTTCTGGTTTGCATAAACAGAGTAAATTCCACTCAGTTTTTGACGTATGACGCCTTTACTCAGAAGTGAGTAACCGTAAAAGAACCCTAATTAGGGTACCTCCACTTTTTTCAAAAATGGGTGATATCTAACTCACTTTAGAGTAACAAAAAATGAGCGTGTTTAGAGTAACAAATAATGAGCGTGTAGTACGAAACATATTCTTGTTACACTTTTACACATTTATTTTTCATCGAAACATTATAAATGTTCTAAATCATTCCCGTGTCTTCATTGAATGCGGCACCCAACCGGTTCATAGGAGCAATACTCAGAGGGAGAGATATGCGAAGAGAGTTTTGTGAGCCAAACGAACATGTCAAAATCCGAGCCAAACGAATAAGAAAGGTAACACATTGAGAGGTATTGTTATAAGGTTCAATAAAGAATATGTTTCTTTTCACACGTTCTTGTTCTATTGCTAAACAATGAATTGAGAATGTTCCAAAGTTGCTTCATTACAGTGTTTTTTAACTGGTGGTTCACAAACCCTTCGTATGGTCTACGAAATAATGTTGAAAGTATATAAAAATAAATATAAACATAAAATTTAACACCTTCACGGTTTTTGTGATGCACTTATTATTATTCCCCAGGACTTCCACCGTCACCATCAGTTATACGAGTCGAATAAAAAAGTTAGTCAACATTGCGCTTTATTATTTGTGCCGTGTTAAATAAACGATAGGGGAAGAAAAAAAAATGCGCTTTAAGAAGAGATCTGGCACCTCTGATATGCGAAACCTAGTTGCCAAACCAGCGGTTTTTTCATCGCTTATCTCTCTCTCTCTCTCTCTCTCTCTCTCTGAGTATCTCTAGTTCACAGTTGCCCGTGAACTGTGTCATCATCCGTCACCAAACACTGAAGGATTTAAATTGCATCGATTGCATGTATTGAGTACTGTACATCAATACAAATGTTTCCGTTTATTACTTACTTTACTTTTACTTTTACTTTTAAGGCGACAGACCGATTATCGATCCAGTGCCGAATCCAGAATACGTCGCCATGTCCCTCGGTCTTGAGCTGCTATCCTCCAATCGCCCCTAACACCTATTTCACGTGCATCCTCGTCGACAGCACACATTCAACGAGTGCGGGGTCTACCCCGAAGTCGACGACCTCTATCGGGATTCCTGCTAAATATAGCCTTCGCTTGACGCTCATCCGGCATTCTCGCTACATGCCCAGCCCACTGAAGCCTGCCGTGTTTTATCCGCTTGACTATATCCGCCGATCGTGCGTCTGCGCCAAACACCATTTTCTAGTTTGCCGCCAAGGATTGAACGCAAAAGCCACCGGAAGAATCAGTGTTTTATAGAGTGCAAGTTTAGTACGGATTTGCAGACTGCGAGACCTTAGCTGGTTACGTAATCCGTAAAAGGCCCTATTTGCGGCTGCTATTCGCCTCTTTATCTCACGGTTAACCTCGTTGTCACATGTCACTAATGCTCCCAGGTAAATAAATTCGTTGACTACTTCAAATGTTTCCCCATCATGACTACCACGCACTCTGCCAGCCACCATGTATTTCGTTTTGGCAGAGTTTATGACAAGCCCTAATCTCGCAGCTTCCCTCCTGAGAGGTCGGAAGGCCTCTTCCACAGCTCTACGGTTGATACCAATGATGTCGATATCGTCCGCAAAACCGAGAAGCATGTGCGACTTCGTAATGATGGTGCTGCTTCTCTGCACACCAGCCCTCCGTATAGCACCTTTCAATGCGATGTTGAACGATAAGTTCGACAGCCCGTCACCCTGCTTCAAACCATCTAACCTCACGAACGCGTCCGATATCTCACCGGCTATCCTGATGCTTGATGTAGAACCTTCAAGGGAGGCACGTATCAGCCTAATCAGCTTTGTTGGGAAGCCATGTTCGATCATAATCTGCCATAACTCATTTCTCTTAACTGAATCGTACGCTGCCCTGAAGTTTTCGAACAGATGATGCGTCTGCAAGTTGAATTCTCGAAATTTATCGAGGATTTGTCGCAAAGTTAACATTTGGTCCGTCGTGGAGCGTCCCCCTCGAAAACCGCATTGGTACTCGCCAACGAAGGTCTCCCGCAACGGCCTCAGTCTGTGGAACAGGATGCGGGAGAGAATTTTGTACACGGTATTGAAAAGAGTTATACCCCAATAATTGCTACAGTCCAGGCAATGACCTTTTTTGTAGATCGGGCATATGAGACCCTCCAACCAGCCCGAGGGCAATTCTTCATCAGACCACACTCTCAGCATGATCCGATGGATGGCACGATACAGCTATTCGCTCCCGACTTTGAAGAGTTCGGCGGGAATGCCGTCCTTCCCGGCTGCCTTGCAGTTTCTCAGCTCTTTCACTGCTTTCTTCACCTCGTCCATGGATGGTGGATCTTGACCATTGACAGCTTGACCATCATTCTCAATAGTCATCCTGCTCCTTTCGACTCCACTGTTTCCCTTACCGTTCAACAGCACACTGAAGTGTTCCTTCCAACGCCTGGCCACCTCTGTTTTATCGGTTATCAGGTTCCTCTCCCTATCGTAGTACATGACAGGGACTGACACGTTTCGATTCCTGATTCCGTTGACCTTCTTGTAGAAGCTCCTCGCATCGTGCCTGGAGAAGCAACCTTCCGCCTCCACAAGAATACGCTCCCAATGCTGTCGTTTCTTCCGGCGATGGAGTCTCTTTTCAGCGGCTCTAGCGTCTCGATGTTTACCCATGCTCTGACGAGTCACAGCCGTGACCAACATGTGACCCCTGGCGCGGTTCTTCTCCTCCGTCACTCGCTGGCACTCAGCGTCAAACCACTCATTGGAAGCAGCTGCCGCAGTTGTACCCAACACTTCTCGCGCTGTAGTGCTGATCGAACTGTGGATGTGCATCCACTGTTCATTCAGGTTCCCTTCAACTTATTCCACAATCCGTTTATCAACCTTCTGCAGCCACTCCTTCAGTTGATAGCCGATGGATGTTCAACTGCATCCTCCTCGTTGCCTTGGATTTCAACACGTTGGACAGCCGGGCGCGGATTTTGGCTACTACGAAATAGTGATCCGAGTCAACGTTCGGTCCTCTGAACGACCTCACGTCGGTAACGTCTGGAAAGTGCCGTCCATAAATCAGAACGTGGTCAATTTGAGAGCAAAGCTCTCCATTCGGGTACATCCAGGTGTGCTTACGTATGTTCCGTGGTGCAAAATAAGTGCTACAGACAGCCATCCCCCTAGCAGGAGCGAAATAAACAAGCCTCAGGCCATTGTCGTTCGTAGTAGAGTGGAAGCTTTCCCCACAGACTAACAGACATAACACGTCGAACAAATTTTCAATTAAATCATCGTTTGGATGATTCCAGTACTTTACGTTAGTAACACTAGCACCATCTGCTGTCGTCTACTTTACGTTAGTAACACTAGCACCATCTGCATGTGTCAAATGGTGAACTACAAAATATGTATGAGATTGCAAGACAGCGCCCCAGACGACGTTTTCGCGCGATGACTGTTATTCTATTGTAAATTTGAAATGAACGTTCTTTGCGGCGATGGAGCTGGGTTCCAGTGTTACGTCTGCTAGTCTGTGCTTTCCCTATAAGTTACGGGGCGGAAGAAGTCTTCCTGCCCGACCTGTGCATTTGCATCTCCAATGACAATCTTTATATCGTGTCCTGGGCACTCATTGTATGTCTTTTCCAGGAGCTCATAGAAATTATCCTTTTCGCCATCGGGTTTCTCGTTGGTCGGTGCGTACACATTTATTAGGTAGTTGAAGAATTTGCCCTTAATTCTCAACACGCATATACGGTCACTGATCGGCATCCATCTAATGACACGCTTCATCTGTTTTCCAATTAGCACGAAACCGACTCCTCTTTCTGCTTTCACGCCGCCGCTATAGTAGATGTGGTACTTAAATGAAG
Organism: Wyeomyia smithii; assembly: GCF_029784165.1. Classification (NCBI taxonomy): domain Eukaryota; kingdom Metazoa; phylum Arthropoda; class Insecta; order Diptera; family Culicidae; genus Wyeomyia; species Wyeomyia smithii. The sequence goes on from NC_073696.1 coordinate 138,187,955, forward strand.
TGTCCACAATAGGATCTACTGCTCGAAATTCGCGTTCTCCCGATGTAGTTGAAGAATTTGCCCTTAATTCTCAACACGCATATACGGTCACTGATCGGCATCCATTTAATGACACGCTTCATCTGTTTTCCAATTAGCACGAAACCGACTCCTCTTTCTGCTTTCACGCCGCCGCTATAGTAGATGTGGTACTTAAATGAAGTGTCCACAATAGGATCTACTGCTCGAAATTCGCGTTCTCCCGATTTCGGCCACCGCACCTCTTGCATAGCTGCAACCTCCACATTCACCTTCCGCAGCTCTCTAGCTAGGATACTTGCGCGGGCCGGTTCGAGTAGAGTCCTTACATTCCAAGTACCGAGTTTCCAATAATCGTTGTCCTTTTTCATTCGCCTAGGTCCATGCCGATTATTCCGTTCCGTATTTATATCTGGATTGTTCGTATATTTAATATTCGGTATGCTGCCTTACTAGGGCTGCGATACCTAGTCTCGCGACGGGGCTGCCGTCTTTGATATAGCTGGCGAGACACCGCGTTTCATGATTCAGCCGTCCACTCCGGATAAGACGCTGTTGTCGGGTTTTTATCAAGAACCATTTTCACCTGGTTGTCGTCCGACATCCTAACGACATGCCCAGCCCACCGTAGTCTCCCGATTTTCAGTCCCCCGCAACACCTTTCGTTCGAAAACCCCAAGGGCGCATTGGTCCTCCACGAGCATAGTCCAGGTTTCGTGGCCGTAGAGGACTACCGGTCTGATCAGTGTTTTGCAGATGGTTAACTTCGTGCGGCGGCGGATTTTATTCGAGCGGAGCATCATCCGGATTCCAAAGTAGGCACGATTTCCTGCCATAAGGCGTCGACGAATTTCTCTGCTGGTGTCGTTGTCAGCAGTCACCAGTGAGCCCAGGTACACGAACTCGTCTCTACCTCGATTTCATCACCGCTAATATGAATTCGTGGCGGGAGGTTAACATTGTATTCTCTGCACGATAATCCATCACCTTGCCGTAACCCTCTTCGAGATTCGAAGGGATTCGAGAGTGTCCCCGAAACTCGAACTACGCACATCACCCGATTCATCGTCGACTTGACCAACCGTGTCAGTTTATCCGGAAAGCCGTAATCGTGCATAATCTGCCATAGCTGGTCTCGAACGATTGTGTCGTATGCCGATTTAAAATCGATGAACAAGTGATGTGTGGGCACGTTATACTCACGGCACTTTTGTAGGACCTGCCGTACCGCGAATATTTGGTCCGTGGTGGCGCGGGCACCCATAAATCCCGCTTGGTATTGCCCGAAGAATTCCCTTGCAAACGGTGACAGTCGACGGCACAGAATTTGAGAGAGTATCTTGTAGGCGGCGTTCAGCAACGTGATTACACGGTAGTTGCAGCAATCCGACTAGTAGCCTTTTTTGTAGATGGGGCACACTGTACCCTCCTTATTGACGAAGTTTTCATAACGGATGATTTTATGTGGACTTTTGCTGTAATAGCTATTTAGTATTTATTTAAGCATTGTAAAAACTGTTATGTTCGTCCCGATGATAATGATGGATTTTGTATTTAATGTAGTAGTAAAAAAAAATGAGAAGTCTACAAAGGTTTGAGAATCGCGCGCGTTACACAGATATAATTGACTACCTTTCTTAAATTGATATGTCATTTTGAAAAATAAAGGTTTTTTTTTATTTACATATATACAGATGTATTATGCTGATGTATGTTATGAAAATTGAGTTTTTGTGACACAATAAACTTTTAAGTAGTTCTGGACATACGTCGGATTACTCGGGAAAATTATGACACTTTTGATTGTCTTTGGACGTTGCAATTCCTAGCTGTTCTAGGCCTTTTTCGGGTTGGAAATTTTCTAGACTTCCCTAGGTGGGGACATCCTCATGAGCCTCATGTTAAGTTCACGGTTTACCTGTGCTTTGCTTGCTGAGTTCGGCGGGAATGGCCTTGTTGGGACTGTAGCAATTTAGCTGTGGGCTAGATTGGGTGTTGGCTTGATTCAGATGTGAATAATGTCCAATTGATTGAAAGAAGTAAAATAATTAGAACTTGGTAATCTTGGTCGTAGAACAGCTTAGAAATTTGTGTTTAAATTTTTTTTATTCAGTAACACTGCCGTTTAAGCATTGGAATATTATGGAGGATTTTATATCTGTATTGATAAAACCAGTCCGTTTTTTTGCTTTCTGGTTTAATTGAAGTAATAACTAATTATCTAATAGATAACTCGTCTACCTCAAATCTTTGTAGAGATAAGAGGTGGGACCATCATCATCATCATTTCATTTCCATCCACTCCTCCGGTACTATCTCCTCCTCCCAAATCTTGGCAATAACCCAGTGTAGCGCCTTAGCCAGTGATTCACCACCGTATTTTAACAGCTCGCTGGGGAGTTGGTCAGCTCCAGCGGCTTTATTGTTTTTAAGCCGGCCGATCTCTCTTACCTCCTGGAGGTCAGGGGCTAGAATTCTGAATTCTGAGATCCACTACCACTCCGTCGTCGTCCACTGCTACATCGCCATTAAGGTGCTCATCGTAGTACTGCTTCCACCTGTCAATCACCTCACACTTGTTCGTGAGAAGGTTGCCGTCCAGGTCCCTGCACATGTCGGCTTGTGGCACATAGCCTTTGCGGGAACAGTTCAGCTCGTAGAACTTTCGTGTGTCATTCGCACGGTACAGTTCCTCCATCGCCTTGCGATCTCGATCTTCCTCCTGACGCTTCTTCTTCCGTAAGACCGAGTTTTGCCTGTTCCATGCGCGTCGGTAGTGCTCCACGTTCGCCCTCGTTTGGTGTTGCAGCATTCTCGCTCGTGCTGCATTCTTCTCTTCCACTAACTGTTTGCACTCGTCCTCAAACCAGTCGTTTCTCCTGTTCGGAGCCTTAGTACCAAGCGCCGCTACAGCAGTACTACCTATGGCTGATCGAATGTCCCTCCAGCCATCTCCAAGAGTAGCTGCGCCAAGCTGCTCTTCCGTTGGTAATGCTGCTTCCAGCTGCTGCGCGTACTCCCGTGCAACCTCGGCGTCCCGTAGTTGCCCGATGTTTGGTCGCGGTGGGCGACTTTTACGCGTGTTTCGCACCGTCGAAAGTATTGAGCGCATGCATACTGCAACAAGGTAATGGTCCGAATCAATATTCGCACTGCGGTAGGTGCGAACGTTGATGACGTCAGAGAAGAATTTACCATCGATTAGAACGTGGCCGATTTGGTTCTCCACTTCTAAGTCAGGTGATCTCCAGGTGGCTTTGTGGATGTCTTTGCGGGGAAAGAAGGTACTTCTGACTACCACACCGCGGGAGGCTGCAAAGTTCATAGATCGTTGGCCATTATCATTTGATGCGGCGTGCAGGCTATTCGGCCCTATCACCGAACTGTACATTGCCTCCCGTCCTATCTGAGCGTTCATATCACCGATGAAGATCTTAACGTCCCGTTACGAACATCTATCATACACCTGCTCCAGCTGCGCATAGAACGCTTCTTTCTCATCGTCGGCTCTTCCTCCGTGTGGGCTGCCACCCGATCACGCGTTAGCGCATACTACCCAGCACTATAAAGCCCGTCCCAAGCTCGTTGTTAGTGCCACAGCTCTGATAAAAGCAAATATCTTAAAATAACAATATAGTTCACTCTCTAATTTCCCATATATTTCCGTGAAGACAGACAGAGAACAGTCCCTCTTGTGGTGAAAAAGGTAACTTAACTCATTGCACAGTGGTACAGTAAGGCAATTTAGGCGGACATAAGTTTTTCGTTGCGATTTTGGTTTGTGGTTTAAAGCCATAGTTTTTGTAAAAAATTGTTTTCTATACATAGTCCTTCTATTTATGTGCGAATGAAAATAGGGTGGTCCTAAAATCAACGAAATAAAAACAAACTAACTTGTTTTTATTTGCATAAATAATTGTAAACATTCTTTGGCAAACTTGTAGACCAACTAATTCTAAGTAACTTTGTAAAATAACTTTTTTGTAGACATTAAATTTGGTTTCCAAAAACAGCTTTTTCGCTCTATTTTTTCAATTCAAATTTAAAAACAAAGTTTTCTTCGGTAACTTCAATCAAAAATACGCCAATTTTGACGAAAAAAACATTGTCGACATATTGTACAGATGAACTCTTCACTATTTCCCTAGGCCCTTTTGATATATTAATGTCTCCGTTTAGGGCAAACATAAATAATATTTTTTGGTATCATATGGAAGAACAAATATTGTGAAGAAATACCGAAACTTGCTTAAAATTAGTTGATCTACAACTGTGCCGATGAATGTATACATTTATTTCTGCAAATAAAAAAGTTAGTTTTTTTATTTAGTCGATTTCAGGACCACCCTAATTTTCATTTGCACATAAAAAATAGACTAAATATAAGAAACAAGTTCTTAGAAAAAATTTTACTCTAAAACCACAAAATCGCATCGAAAAACTCATGTCCGCCTACATTGCCTTACTGTACCACTGTGCATTGTTGTTGAATTTCTGTGAGCGTGTGACCGACATTTTTACACACGAAACTGAATTTACTCAATTTTTGATTTAGTTGACTCAATTTCATACTTTCACAGAAAAAAATACGTTGCAGATTTCGTGCGTATATTGTTTGTATGTAAAACTAACGTTATTCCGGGAGTTAAATATTATTAATATAATAGATGTAGCTTATCGAGGCACGAAGAAAAAATATTCAAATAATCAGGCCACGACGTGTAAATGGTAAACTAATCCCAAGTTGCTATATACATGGTTCCCTGTGTAACTTCACTAGCTCAGATCCATCACGGGAAGTAACTACGAAATGTGCGGCCGTCAAGCTCAAGCTCAACGATCAGGCCACGAAGTGTACAATTAAATGAATTTTTCAATTACCTCGTGGAGAAGATAAAAGGAGAAACCGCACAATGGTTGTCAATAGTCGTATATGGTTGTTGTGCAACTTTTAGCTCAGATAACACTTAAATGTTCTATCAATTTAACAATTTAAGTATGGATACATATAATGTTGTAATTGGTTTAAAAGCTTTATTATATTATTTATAAAAGATATTCAACAAAACAAACATAATTAGTGATAACAACTGTTATGCAAAAACTATTATTTAATGTTTAGTTTTCCTCGTTTTGAAAGTTTTTTTTGTTTTTATCCCTCCGAATTTTTTGCTTTCGAGTTCTAATCTTCGTATTAATCACTTGCAGCTTTGCTTTAACCAGCATATTTATGTATTTACCAGCTGACCCGGCAAACTGCGTTCCGCCTATTTTTGTGTTTAATTTAATCATTTTCAACATTCCAAATTCATTGATTTCTTGCGATTTGTTCGGGGATTCGACTGTGACACTAAATTTGATTTTGTTTCGGCTTAGCAGTCTCAATAAAAACAGCGCTGATCTCTATGGGGTCATCGCCCATATGGGGCGATGACCCCATAGAGATCAGCGCTGTTTTTATTGAGACTGCTAAGCCGAAACAAAATCAAATCTTGCGATTTGTTTATATCGTTTGAAATTATTGGTTTTATCGGAATGACAACATCCTCGACTTTTGCCTTTAGTACATCACCTCTATTCCGAAAACACTCATATTGGGTGGTATTCAGTTATTTTCGTTGTTTTCCAGAAATTGAAAGTGGTCATCTTCGAATTCAAGATGGTGTCCAGTGTCAATGCTTGGCTTCTATACATTATTTCGATAACGGAATTATTCATATGCAGTAGTAATCGGCTGTTTCCCAGAAGTTGCCATCTTACAATTCAAATGGCGTTTTTAGCTCCATGCACCATTCTGGTTAAAGAAACACTCATATTGGGTGGTATTTGGTCACTTCAGGCTATTTTCCAGAAACCGGAAGTCACCACACTGGATTTTAAAATGGCATTTGGAGACAATTCTGGCCTCTGAGCGTCATTCTGGTTTAAGAAACACCAATAATAGGTGTTGTTTAGTCATTTTCGGCTGTTTTCCAGAAACCGGAAGTCACCATCTTAGAATTCAAAATGGTGTCTGTGGTCGATTCTAGCTCCTGTGTATCATTCTGGTATCGAAGCATCTCATATTGGATGGAAATCGGCCGGTTGAAGAAATACCCATATGGGGTGGTATTGGTCATTTTCGGCAGTCTCCCCATTCACCGGAGGTCGTCACATATAATATATATATATATATATATATATATATATATATATATATATATATATATATATATATATAAATATATATATATATATATATATATATATATATATATATATATATATATATATATATAAATATATATAAATATATATATATATATATATATATAATATATATATATATATATATATATATATATATATATATATATATATATATATATATATATATATTATAATATATATATATATATATATATATATATATATATATATATATATATATATATATATATATAATATATATATATATATATATATATATATATATATATATATATATATATATCTATATATATATTATATATATATATATATATATATATATATATATATATATATATATATATATATATATATATATATATATTATATATATATATATATATATATATATATATATATATATATATATATATATATATATATATATATATATATATATATATATATATATATATATATATATATTATATATATATATATATATATATTTTTGATGGGTTTATCGGCTTAATCAGTCCGTGTATACTAGCAAAAACGATTTGTTTTTTTTCCTTATTCCGACAGTTTCGGTGACTTTATTTCACCTTTTTCAAGGAGTCTGAAAATATACATTGTGTGTTGTTTTCCTCTTTCGTTACTGGTTTAGGTTTTATGTCTGTGTTAGCTTACTTACAGAAAGGATAATCGTTCTATTGTTAAGTGTGTTGGTGTCCAACATCGGTTGTCTGGTGTGTATTACAAATGGCGTCCCACTTTGGCTATATGTAAAAGGTATTGTTCGCTTAAAACAGATTTGTAACTTTCCTCTATAAACTGTACTTACTGCATGTGTACCTATTTTTGTGTGCTACACTGTATAAGCTTCTAAAGCTTTTTCTAGCACTTACTTTTTTCAAGCACTTTTATGGCAATTTCACTTTAATCGGGTAATAAATATTCTAAGCTGTTGGTTTTGCGTCTTCCTCTGTAGTCTACTAATTCTTGACGGCTTGCTAAGGGTGTGTTTGAGAGATTGTACAGCTTTGAGTTGTGGTGGTAGTGGATTGGCTGTCATGGTTGTCTGTTTTGTTTTGGTTGATGTTCTTTATCGAGTGTATAATACCAGCGTATATGTTGTTCAGTCCCTCAGTGTCTGTGCGTTTGTTTATGCTATTTTCTGTGTTGGCAATATGGCAAATTTCTAAAAACGGGAGTGATTGTGGTTTGTTGTGTCTGTCTATAATTTTTGTTTGTTGAAAATCAAACCGGTGATTATGTGTGATACTGTGATGCATTAGTGCTGTTTTTTCCTTAAGTGCACTAATTTGGGTATCTGTTTCGTCGTAACCTTGTTGCAGTAGTTTGTCCCAGGTGTTATAGTGCGTCCGGTGTCCACTAATTCTAGTTTTAAGCATGTTTGTTGTCATTCCCACGTAGCAGGCGCTGCAGTCTTTGCACGGTATGTTGTAGATGACGTTGCTCTGGTGTTCATGTGGAATGGGGTCTTTAACATTTGTGAACAACTGTTTAACTGTTTTTATGTTGCGGTGTGCAAGTCGTATGTGTTTGTAATCGTTTTTTAGGTGCTTGTCGATTCGGTTCGACAGGTGTGGTATGTATGGTATCGAACGGTAAGTATATTCCAGGTTTTCACTAGGTGTTTCTTGCGGTGCCGTGATGTTTTCCTGCATTCGGCTTATTAATCTGTTTATTAGTGCTTTCGGGTAGTTGTTTAGTTTCAATTGTTTGTGAATGATGCGAGCCTTATCATCGTTCTGTAGATTAGTGGATAGCTTGTCAACTCGTCTGATGAAATTTTTAGCCATGTTAATTTTGTGATGGAGCGGGTGGAACGAAAAGTAGTCTAAAAATCTGCCACTGGCGATTGGTTTCATATACCATTCTGTTTTAATGCTTTGATTTTCTTGTCTTATCAGTGTCATGTCTAGAAACGGTAGTCGTCTATTGTTTTCCATTTCGTAGGTGAATTGAATATGTTCGTTGTAACTGTTGAAAGTCTCTAATACATGGTTTAGTTGATTCGCGGGCAGTGCTAGTAGAAGATCATCTACATATTTTTTCAGGAATGGGGGCTTGAATGTTAGTAATGGTATAACTGTGTCCAAAAGTGTTTCCATCACTAAATCTGCTAGTGTGGGCGAGATGGGATTCCCCATTGCAGTGCCAAAGATCTGTTGGAAATGTTGTCCGTTGTATTTACAGTAGCTTGATTCTATGCAGAATTCAACTATTTCGATAAACAAATCTAGGTTTATGTTCGTATAAACTTTGATTTTCTCCCATTGTTTTATTATGTTGTGTGTAACTAATGTTTTGGGAATCGATGTGAATAGCGATGTAACGTCGAGAGAAATTAGGATGTAATCAGGTGGCAATGTAACTGTGTTAATAAAATCGCAAAATGTAAATGAATCCTTTATGTTGTATCGGCTCTCGATGGAGTTTTGTATGATTTTTCCTATATATTTCGAAAGGTTGTAAGCGGGAGCAGTCATGTTTGGCACTACTGGCCTTAGTGGTAGATTGGGTTTGTGCGCTTTGGGCTGTCCGTATATTCTGGGGCATATGGCATTATATGTAGTTAGTCTTGTTGCGGTCTGTTTGTCGATAAGATTTAGGTTGAGCAATCGTTTAACAAATTCATTGTTTGTTCTTTGGTATCGTGATGTTGGATCGCGTGGTATTGGGAGATATGTTTTATCGTCGGTGAGCAAATTAAGCATCTTCTGTTTGTATTCATCTGTTGGCATTATGACTGTTTTATTACCTTTGTCCGATTGGATGGCGAGTACATCTGGGTTATCGCGAAAGAAATGTTTTGTAATTTTCGTAGCTTTTTCACAGAATTTCGTCAGTTCATCTTTTTGGGTTATATTTTTGTTGTAATGGATGTAGTTTTGGACTGAATTTGCTATTGCGCACCTTGTGCGGTCCTGGATAGAAGTGTCCGGATTAGTTTTCAGTATACTTTCAACGTCAGCTAGGAGATGATAAAACGGTATCTGGGCGATGTTGGTTGGAAGTGCAAATTTTTGGCCTAGGCTGAGTAATATTTCTGTTTCTATTGGTAAGGATTTTTGAGTGCTGTTATGTATAGCATTGCTTTTGCATACAGGTGTTGTGTTCGATGACCGAGTACGATCAAGGATACGGTCAAATTTGTGCTTAGTGTTTTTTGATTTTTCTTGCATTAATTTGTTTTCGAAGGAGGTCTGACTGTTGAGAAAGGATTCGACTACTTCATTCGGTACGCTTGAGTTTTTTATCCTTTCCGTGAGTGTATGCTGCATTTGTTTTAGTATTTTCAATTTGTGAAACGTGTGTTTGATTTCAATATTTAAAACTGATTTCTTGAACCTGTTGATGCATTTTTCCAGATCTTTCGTAAATGGGCTGTTTTCTTCCAGTAACGGGAAAATGAAGCGGAAATTCGTTGTAATGTGTGCTGGGAATACGCCTGTTTTTCGACATCGTATGAGGAAAGACTTTCGGCTTAACATGCTGCCCATTTTGTATACTGTATTCGCGTATTCTTTTAGCGTGTTTTTCGCGTGTATGCCGTACCTTTGTTCAACGTGCTGATAAAAAGGGACTTTTGAAACGGTGGCCATGGTTCTGAATTTGTTTATATGACGACTGAAACGGTTAGTTTGATGGGTTTATCGGCTTAATCAGTCCGTGTATACTAGCAAAAACGATTTGTTTTTTTTCCTTATTCCGACAGTTTCGGTGACTTTATTTCACCTTTTTCAAGGAGTCTGAAAATATACATTGTGTGTTGTTTTCCTCTTTCGTTACTGGTTTAGGTTTTATGTCTGTGTTAGCTTACTTACAGAAAGGATAATCGTTCTATTGTTAAGTGTGTTGGTGTCCAACATCGGTTGTCTGGTGTGTATTACCAATGGCGTCCCACTTTGGCTATATGTAAAAGGTATTGTTCGCTTAAAACAGATTTGTAACTTTCCTCTATAAACTGTACTTACTGCATGTGTACCTATTTTTGTGTGCTACACTGTATAAGCTTCTAAAGCTTTTTCTAGCACTTACTTTTTTCAAGCACTTTTATGGCAATTTCACTTTAATCGGGTAATAAATATTCTAAGCTGTTGGTTTTGCGTCTTCCTCTGTAGTCTACTAATTCTTGACGGCTTGCTAAGGGTGTGTTTGAGAGATTGTACAGCTTTGAGTTGTGGTGGTAGTGGATTGGCTGTCATGGTTGTCTGTTTTGTTTTGGTTGATGTTCTTTATCGAGTGTATAATACCAGCGTATATGTTGTTCAGTCCCTCAGTGTCTGTGCGTTTGTTTATGCTATTTTCTGTGTTGGCAATATGGCAAATTTCTAAAAACGGGAGTGATTGTGGTTTGTTGTGTCTGTCTATAATTTTTGTTTGTTGAAAATCAAACCGGTGATTATGTGTGATACTGTGATGCATTAGTGCTGTTTTTTCCTTAAGTGCACTAATTTGGGTATCTGTTTCGTCGTAACCTTGTTGCAGTAGTTTGTCCCAGGTGTTATAGTGCGTCCGGTGTCCACTAATTCTAGTTTTAAGCATGTTTGTTGTCATTCCCACGTAGCAGGCGCTGCAGTCTTTGCACGGTATGTTGTAGATGACGTTGCTCTGGTGTTCATGTGGAATGGGGTCTTTAACATTTGTGAACAACTGTTTAACTGTTTTTATGTTGCGGTGTGCAAGTCGTATGTGTTTGTAATCGTTTTTTAGGTGCTTGTCGATTCGGTTCGACAGGTGTGGTATGTATGGTATCGAACGGTAAGTATATTCCAGGTTTTCACTAGGTGTTTCTTGCGGTGCCGTGATGTTTTCCTGCATTCGGCTTATTAATCTGTTTATTAGTGCTTTCGGGTAGTTGTTTAGTCTCAATTGTTTGTGAATGATGCGAGCCTTATCATCGTTCTGTAGATTAGTGGATAGCTTGTCAACTCGTCTGATGAAATTTTTAGCCATGTTAATTTTGTGATGGAGCGGGTGGAACGAAAAGTAGTGCGGGTGGAACGAAAAAGCTAAAAATTTCATCAGACGAGTTGACAAGCTATCCACTAATCTACAGAACGATGATAAGGCTCGCATCATTCACAAACAATTGAGACTAAACAACTACCCGAAAGCACTAATAAACAGATTAATAAGCCGAATGCAGGAAAACATCACGGCACCGCAAGAAACACCTAGTGAAAACCTGGAATATACTTACCGTTCGATACCATACATACCACACCTGTCGAACCGAATCGACAAGCACCTAAAAAACGATTACAAACACATACGACTTGCACACCGCAACATAAAAACAGTTAAACAGTTGTTCACAAATGTTAAAGACCCCATTCCACATGAACACCAGAGCAACGTCATCTACAACATACCGTGCAAAGACTGCAGCGCCTGCTACGTGGGAATGACAACAAACATGCTTAAAACTAGAATTAGTGGACACCGGACGCACTATAACACCTGGGACAAACTACTGCAACAAGGTTACGACGAAACAGATACCCAAATTAGTGCACTTAAGGAAAAAACAGCACTAATGCATCACAGTATCACACATAATCACCGGTTTGATTTTCAACAAACAAAAATTATAGACAGACACAACAAACCACAATCACTCCCGTTTTTAGAAATTTGCCATATTGCCAACACAGAAAATAGCATAAACAAACGCACAGACACTGAGGGACTGAACAACATATACGCTGGTATTATACACTCGATAAAGAACATCAACCAAAACAAAACAGACAACCATGACAGCCAATCCACTACCACCACAACTCAAAGCTGTACAATCTCTCAAACACACCCTTAGCAAGCCGTCAAGAATTAGTAGACTACAGAGGAAGACGCAAAACCAACAGCTTAGAATATTTATTACCCGATTAAAGTGAAATTGCCATAAAAGTGCTTGAAAAAAGTAAGTGCTAGAAAAAGCTTTAGAAGCTTATACAGTGTAGCACACAAAAATAGGTACACATGCAGTAAGTACAGTTTATAGAGGAAAGTTACAAATCTGTTTTAAGCGAACAATACCTTTTACATATAGCCAAAGTGGGACGCCATTTGTAATACACACCAGACAACCGATGTTGGACACCAACACACTTAACAATAGAACGATTATCCTTTCTGTAAGTAAGCTAACACAGACATAAAACCTAAACCAGTAACGAAAGAGGAAAACAACACACAATGTATATTTTCAGACTCCTTGAAAAAGGTGAAATAAAGTCACCGAAACTGTCGGAATAAGGAAAAAAAAACAAATCGTTTTTGCTAGTATACACGGACTGATTAAGCCGATAAACCCATCAAACTAACCGTTTCAGTCGTCATATAAACATATATATATATATATATATATATATATATATATATATATATATATATATATATATATATATATATATATATATATATATATATATATATATATATATATATATATATATATATATATATATATATATATATATATATATATATATATATATATATATATATATATAAATATAAATATATATATATATATATATATATATATATATATATATATATATATATATATATATATAAGGAACCGGAAGTCGCCATATTGGATTCCAAAATGGCATTTGAAGACAATTTCTGGACTCTGAGCATCATTCTGGTTCAAGAAACACCCATATTTGGTTGTTTTTGGGTCATTTTCGGCAGTTTTCCAATCACCAAAAGTAGCCATTTTACAACTCAAAATGTTGTCTGAGGTCGATTTGTGGTTTCAGTGCATCATCACGGTTTCAGAAATACCCATATTGGGTGGTATTTGGTCATATCTCACTGTTTCTCATAAACCGGAAGTCGCCATCTTGGATTTCAAAATGGTATTCAGAGACAATTTCTGGCCTCTGAGCGTCATTCTGGTTAAAGAAACATCCATATTAGGTGGTATTTGGTCATTTTCGTCTCTTTTCCTGTCACTGGAAGTCGCCATCTCACAATTCGAAATGTTGTCTAAGGTCGATTTCTGGCTTCAGTGCATCATAACAATCGCGGAAATACCCATATTTGGTCACTTCCCGCTGTTTTTCAGAAACCGGAAGTCGCCATCTTGGATTTCAAACTGGCATTTGGAGACAATTTCTGGCCTCTGAGCGTCATTCTAGTTAAAATAACACCCATATTAGGTGGTATTTGGTCATTTTCGGCAGTTTTCCAGTCACCGGAAGTTGCCATTTTACAACTCAAAATATCGTCGGAGGTCGACAAACGTATATATATATATATATATATATATATATATATATATATATATATATATATATATATATATATATATATATATATATATATATATATATATATATATATATAAACCTGTTCACCTGCTCGAAAAAACACCATGTGCAAAATTTCAGCTCAATCGGACTTAAAATGGGGTGGCGCAAAGCGATTGAAGTTTGGCTTATTTGAAAACCGAAAAATCACCCAAGGGGGGGGGGGTACGTGAAATTTCGGTTTTCGAAATTTTTTTTTTTTTGGTGCCAAATGACTTAAAAACGCATGAAACGTCGAGAATTGGTGTCATCTGAAAAAATTTTTTTTTGCAAAAATTTACTCTCTGGGACTTTGTCGTTTTTTGAATTGTGGAAGGCGGAGGTCAAAATGTTTAGAATTTATCTTTTGAAATTGATCACTAGTCTCTCGAAATAGCTTATTCAATGATATACACTATAACTAGCATCGAATACATTATGTTTCATAAGGGTGGTTCTTTTATTCGGCATAGGGTGGTTCATAATATTGTGAAAAATGAGTATAAAATAAAAAAACACTTCGGTTCGCTTGATTGGTGTGATGTCTTCGACAAAGTTGTAGAAAATAATTCTGTCTTTTCAAAAAAATTACACAAAATTATTCATTCAAAAGTTAGAAGAAAGATTAAAAATTAATTATTCAAAAGGGCTCATTTTTTAAAAACTTGATTTTTTTAATAAAACCTACGAAAGATTACCAAAACAATGAAACCAGTTCGATCATATAGAAATCAAGAAAAATAAGTTATAATTTTTTGAAAAAAAAAATTTTTTTTGAAAAAAAAAATTAATTTTCAATTTCAAAAAATTTTTGTAATCATCAATACCTATCCGAAATAGCATTTTCCAATAGCTTTTCAAAAATGAGTTGTGTTTCAATAAATTAAACCAATAACACAAAATGGCATCTTTTGCCTATAAAAACGTTTATGCAAAGTTTTAGCCAAAGGGCACGTTCACGTTCTGATGATGTAAACTTGACAGAAAATGTATGGTCGAACTGTCAAAACGACGCAAACCCAGAAACAACGAGTCAATTGTGTTGCGTATCTGATTGAGATCCCTATACTCTCATTATCACTGAATAACATCGATACAGTCTTTTGTCCGATTATAGAAGTCAGGGCACTGTGTGTTCAATCAAGTGTTGGCAAAGGGCATTATTGTGGTAAATAAAACGAATAAATTGTCTGGTACAACATTCGAAAGACGAGTGCAAGTGTCTTAGAGAGTAGATTTTTCAAACAAAGTAATATAACATGTTCCATCAGTTTCCACCGTTTCATTTAAAAGTTTAAGACACTTGGAATCGAAAAAATTTCTAAATATTAAAATTCCATGTACCTCACGTGTGTGATTTTGCAAATGACATGAAAGCATTCAACATTTTCCACGAGACACAATCTTAATTTTGGTTGAGATAATTTTTTTTTGCACAGAGTAGTTTGATACATTTTGTAAATTTGTTTTGTAATATTTTGCCATTTTACTTATAATTTTTCCAATTCAACATTGCCACCCTAACGACAATGATATAACAAATATTATATTTTCAGGAATTTTTCTATTGGAATTAAGTGAAAAGTGATTTTTTTCATTTTATACTCATTTTTACACCATATTATGAACCACCCTATGTCGAATAAATGAACCACCCTAATGAAACAAAATGTATTCGATGCTAGTTATAGTGTAGGGGTACTGGGGGTAAGCCCGGCACTGAGAGTAAGACCGTCACCCCTAGGATTTCACTAGAAAACGCTAATTAACTGTGTTTTGGAATATGTGAAGTGTTGGTATTTAATATTTTAGACATTTTAAGACACATCGAAGCCACCGTGAAACGTCAAACGTCAAAATAATAGACAAAACATACGCTACTGCAGCTGATGCGTAAACGGATGTAATTTTTCGTGAGTGGAACTTAAGCTTTTATTCATTTGAAAGGACTAAAACAATTTTTCGTTGCTCTACAATTTATTGCCTGTATTGTTAGCTATCACAGGAATTCGATATAAGGGAAATTGAAGCGATAAATTTGTAGAAATACTCTTTTTAAAAAAATGTGAGCTGTCGGGGTAACACCGTCGCTCAGTGAGTGGGGTAAGCCCGACATGGTCTGAGGCTAGTTGGATGTTACTGACACATATTTCTCATCTATTACCGATGTCTCGCTGATAAATAAATTAATTAATCGACTTAGAACCATGCACTTAAGCTCTTCTGTTTAGAGGCGTCAAAATTACTGAATCAAGTCACAAAACTGACGGCTTCCCCGGTGGTATTTGAAATATGCTCCGGTGTGGTCAATGTGATCCTGGCTTCGATTTAACTAGTTAATAATATGATTCAAAATGCCACATGATAGGTTTGCCGAGTATCAAGTTCTTTCATTGTTTATACATAATGTTCACCGGAACTTGCTCCGGCAATCTCCCCAGAACCAGCTAACCGACAACAACTAAATTCAACAGTAACATACAGAAATGTAAGATCTCTCATTCGATGGTTTCCGAATTCAAATTGGTTCAGTTAATTCGAGTTAATTCATGAGCAAACTTAGGTGCCGGCACAGACTAACAGACGTAACACTGGAACCTAGCTCCATCGCCACAAAAAACGATCATTTCAAATTTCCAATCGAATAACAGTAATCACGCGATAACGCCGTCTGGGGCGCTGTCATGCAGTCTCAAACATATTTTGTGGTTCCCCATTTGACACATGCAGTAACGTTGGCGCTGATGTCCAAATACATGACGCAGCGCGAACATGGCAGCAGATGGTGCTAGTGTTACTAACGTGAAGTACTGGAATCATCCAAACGATGATTTTATTGGAAATTTGTTCGAAGCGTTATGTCTGTTAGTCTGTGGTGCCGGTGTTACCCCCAAGGGGTGCCGGTTTCACCCGCACTGATTGCTAAACGTCGTTTTTATCTTAGTTTCAAAACTTCACTATTCCTTATAAAATAACAGTTTGAAAGTACTGAAAACCTTCATATCTTGTACAAAACAATCTGGGCAAAGATTCTGTGAAAGAAATATAACAATATTCGCCATCAAGTGCTACTAAAGAATCATTTTCCTTAGGGGGCCGGGCTTACCCCCAGTACCCCTATATCATTATACAAGCTATTTCGAGAGACTAGTGATCAATTGCCAAAGATAAATTCTAAACATTTTGAACTCCGCCTTCCACAATTGGAAAAACGACTAAGTCCCAGAGAGTAAATTTTTGCAAAAAAAAATTTTTTCAGATGACACCAATTCTCGACGTTTCATGCGTTTTTAAGTCATTTTGCATCAAAAAAAAAATTTCGAAAACCGCAATTCCCCCCCCCCTTGGGTGATTTTTCGGTTTTCAAAAAAGCCAAACTTCCATCGCTTTGCGCCACCCCATTTTAAGTCCGATTGAGCTGAAATTTTACATAGGGTGTTTTTTCGAGCAGGTGACCATTTTTTATAGGTTTTTTTTTTAAATTTTCTGGCCACTTTTTTTCCATACGATGATTGGCCCCATAATATATATATATATATATATATATATATATATATATATATATATATATATAT